>NC_142403.1:1810023-1875023 GCF_059441095.1 Idiotropiscis lumnitzeri
TTAAAGCCCACCCCCCCTCTCCTTCTCTAAATAGGCAAGGACTTACATTTGACGACTATGTATGGTGATTTAACAAGTCTGCATACTCCTGTTCAATTGCCAGGTTTTTATAATTAAAAAATTACACCGTGATAAATAAATTCCTCCAAATTTCCACCATTATCATTTCCCTAGCACATGGGAACTGTGTTATGGACTGATGAATCTATGGCTGAACCTTTCAAACCTGCCAGAATCAGTATCCCCCAGAAACTGTACCTAGGAAAAAGGGATCATGCTTATATTTGCTACAGTTCCTAAAAATGATCTCAGGAAAAGAGTAAATCGCTTGGGTTTCACCCGTTTGGTTCACCTATGAAATTAATTACTGCCTACAATGACAATAAAGGGATTTCTAATTCTAATTCTAATTCACTACTATGTTATCAATAACCATTTCTTTGCAAAACTTGTTTATACATCAAGTACAAATGTGCATAACTAATGTTTTAAACTGCAGTGAATAATTTGCTGAATGAAATATAGTACTGATAAGTGCAAGTATTTTTCTTATTTTGGGCGAAATTGGTTCATAAAAATGAAAATCAACGTGCATATTCTATGGATGAAACAATCACTATTTGTAATGACGCCCCATGTTAAAAAGCCCACGTTTAACAATGTGTAGTTTATAGTACGAACGACTTTAATAAACTAGTGAATTAATCCAAAATTAACACATTAAATTACCCAGCTCTAGTTTTATTACAATTGTCTTGAGTTTATTAAGTATTTGTAACCCTTCTATTTATTTTTAATGTGAAAGGTGACATCATTAATAACTGTCGAAAGTAGCAATCGCATAATAGTATACCAGTGCCATCACTTTTTTTTTTATAACTTCTAGCAGGGTTATTGACTTATATTATGCAAACTGCTAGTTATATAGCCCCAACCTATTAATCGGTAGGCCGATTAAATCGACCAATTTAGGGCCCCTTGGTCGATGATTGCCGACTGCTTTTACCTGAAAGTAATACTGTTCTTATTATTTCTTACACATAATTCTACACCAAAACCTTGTCACCCAAAGTATAAATAATGAAATTTGTTGAATAGGTCATACAATAAAGATAAAGATGGCCTTTATTAGTCCCACAATGGGGCACCTGTCCCCACACCCCCACGTAATAAGAAAGGTACGGTAATACAAGAGTGCAGTGTAATGTATAAACTGAATTAGTCTACCCCATTATCCCCACACTCCGTACCACTTGAGAGCTGACATAATTCACGTGATTTCCAGCTAAGACTAAAGCTAATAATAACTCCGAAAAAAGTATTCTCATATACCCTCTCCTGTCTTATGGTGTATATTTTCAATTCCACATACTAATGGATTTCACGATTGTCAAATACCATAAATTCATTTTTTTTTAAGATTAAGATAATTTATTTATGTCACAAACCAAAATCACAATGTGTCCAATTCGCTTAAGACAACTTCCATCAGATGCTGGAAGTTCTCTCCTGCGAAGAAAACATTTGTGTCATCGGGAACAATAACATGGTTTAATATAGGGGAAGCTTTGCATATGTCATTTATATACAATGTAAATAATTTTGGTCCCAATATTGACCCTTGCAGTCCTAAAAAAAGTAGTAAAAATGAAGACCCTGTTCCCTTATCTGCATAAACTGCTGTCTTTTCTCCATATAACTTTTTAACCAATGCTACACTAGTTCTGCAATCCAAAATCTTTCTAGTTTTATTCACAGGATGTAATGATCGATGGTGTAAACAGCTTTCTTTAAATCTATAAAAAAATGGTTACTTCAAACCTCTTATTGATTGCACTGGTTATTTCTTCTACCATATCAATTAGTCCAATTGAGGTCAAGTGACTGATTGTGTGAAGGTGGAGGCCTTCACACATATATTATTCTACACCGTTTAACTTTATTATTATTTTCATATACTCTATTTTCTTCCTCGCCTTTTTTCGGCGCGCAACAACTTCCACAGTTTTCATCCGATTTTCACCGTTCCAACTTCGTTCTATTGCAAAAATTCACGCCTCGCAAGCTTCCATTTTTCATGTCTTCACCTATTTCCCATAATTCACCATTTCACATGTTTCACCCCAAAAATCCACATTCATGTTCAATTAGACATTCAACATTTCCATTCACATTTACGTCATTCCACTTAGAAATTCAAATGTTTGAGCTAATTCAACTGCCCTTGGACTGGGTGATTAGCTTAACATCTGATTCACCTTGAACACCCCCAGTGAGGCAGCCATCTCGGACTTGGACATTAGCCCCCCCCCCCTCCCAACCATCTTGGAGAAGGATGTCAATCAACAGTAAGTGAACCTGAAGTGACATCATATCTGAAGTGAACCAGGAGTGACGTCACACAAACCGGAAGTACGCGGGGGATGACGTCATGAAACCGGAAGTGATGTAAATCACCCGGACGTGAACCGGAAGTGACATAATTTGACCGGGAGTGAAGCGGAAGTGATGTAAACGACCGGAGTTGAACCGGTAGTGGCGTAAAGCGACTGGGAGTTAACCGGAAGTGATGTAATTCGACCGGAAGTGAACCGGAGGTGGCGAAAATCAACCGGAAGTGAACCGAAAGTGCTGGAATTCGACTGGAAATGAACCGGAAGTGAACAGAAAGAGATGTATATCGACCGGAAGTGAACCTAAAGTGATTGAATTATAACGGAAGTGAACCGGAAGTGATGAAATTTGACCGGAAGTGAACGTGAAGTGAATGAATTCGACCGGAAGTTGCCCAGAAGTGACGTAATTCGACAAGAAATTTACCGAAAGTTATCGGATTTAACCAGAAGTGATCTGATTTGACCGGAAGTGAACCGGAAGTTACAAAATTCGACCATAAATGGATGGGAAGTGTCGGGAATGTAACAAAAATGAACCGGAAGTGATGGGATCAGACCGGAAATTAAACAGAAGTGACAGTATTTGACCGTAAATCAACCGTAAGTGACAAGATTGGACTGGAATAGAACCGTAAGTAATGGGATTTGACCGGAAGTGACAGTTTGAGACTCATTCAAAGTCATTCAGTGTTATTCGGTATCATTCAAAATTATTATTATTACCAGAAGTTGACCGGAAGTGATGAAATTCGAGCGGATTAACTTGATTCACTGTATTTGAGTGTCAGAAATTTATCCATTCGTCCATTCCAAATGGATCTTTACAATTCACGTGTACATGGTTTTAGTTTGAAATTCAAAACATTTATTTCAGTCATTTCACATTACTTTTTCCTCTCTCACATTCTTCACTTCATTTACTGTATTCATGTTTCAAAGATATCTTTCCCCATTCATTCCAGGCTTTCCCAGTTCTATTATTGTATAAATGTTGATTCCCTACTTGCACTTGTACATTCTTGTGTGGTTCAGAGGATAAGCACTCGTTTCCCACCCAACAGGTTGTCAGTTCAAATCCCAACCGTGGAGCTTTGTTTTTATTTATTTTATTTTTTTTAATGGAACCAATGTGTCCATGCGTTCACATTATTCACCATTTTACATTATAATATCTCAATCAATTTATTCATATTCATTTCCATTTAGTGTCATTCAACATCATTCACCATCATTCAACATCCTTCCACCTTCCATCATTCACTATCATTCCACATTCTCATACAATTCTATTCTCTACGATTCAAACTCATTCAATTTCATTCTCTATGATTCAAAACCATTCAATATCATTTCATCCTTCCACCCAGATGGCTTCAACTCCTCAGCCTTTACACGCGATTTCTCCAGAAATTGCATTCTCTAGTTCTAAATCAATATTGATTATTTATGAGCAACTCAATGTCTAATCAAAAAGCTATCCATTCAGACTGAATTTTTCCAATATCTTTGAGAACTAGGAAAGCAGGGAAACGGGTCTATAGTTAGTAAAAAGATTTCTTCCTCAGGTGCTGCATATCGGCATCACTTTAGTAATTTTCATTTAGCAGGGAAAAGAGCCTATTGAAATGATAAATAAAAAATATGTGATAGTGGATCAGCAATGAATAATTACTTATTAAGGTAATGTAATGTCAATACCATTTCAATCTATCTATGTTTCGTTCTTAAACTTATTTTTAACATTTATAATTACATATTAAGTGGGCACGGCCGTTCGTCCTCACGGTCCTTAATCCGACCCATCGGGCAGCCAACCGCCTGAAGCCTTCACCCCGCAGGCGGGCTCACGACCGTCATGCTGGCTGACCACTGAGGTGAGCCTGCGCTACAAATCTCATTCAAGTGAATGACTGCAGTGCGTCACAAAGAACAGGAGAAAAAGGGTACCTCTCACAAAATCTTTTCCTGCAAATAGATTGTGCCGAGATGCTGTAATGCCATTTGCAAAGGCCTAGATTTGTGTAAAGGTATCTTGTAAACAATATAAATAATGCCATGTGCAAAGGAGCTAGTCGCCTGTAAACAAAATGCTAAATAGAATGGAAAAAAATGTCAATGGAATGCCAATGCCAAATAAACGCGTGTGCTTCATCAGGAAAATGTGCCGTCTCGAGTACTCCGGTGCGCGGTCGCCATTTGTCGTCTATGTAATGCACGGTTCCGGCGCCGCGCGTGTGGCTGCCTGTTTACAGCAGCGTGGCTCACTATTGAGCCTTTTTCGTGTGTTTTTTCCCTTTACCATGTTTTATTTTATTTTTACCTCATCTCAGCAATGGACATACAACTTGCGGTGGTTTTACTGCTGTTGGGGGCTGTTTTTTGCGCAATCGTGTCCGGAGATGAAACTCGGAGCTACGGATCGATCGTGTACTCAAGAGATCAGCTGTTAGCACTCCGTGCTAACCCCGCGTCGGCTCCCGGAGCGAGACCCGATATCCCCCGCGAGCTGAGGAGGAAGAGACTGGGATGTCGTGCGGGGGCTAAACGCCAGGCAAGGAGGAGACGATACAACCCCGTCCTCCCGTCCGTTATTATGGGGAATGTTAGATCCCTCCCCAATAAAATGGACGAGCTAACAGCGCTAACTCGGCCCGAGAGGATTGTCCGGGAGGCTAGCTTGCTGGTGTTCACGGAGTCGTGGCTAACAGAGCTAACGCCGGACGCCGTCGTGGAATTGGACGGCTTCCAAATACAGTGAACCCCCGCTACTTCGCGGTTCACCTTTCGCGGGTTCAGTGCTTCGCGGGTCTAAAAAATATTCGGGAGCATTGTAGTTTCGCCGAGCGGCACAAGGGGGCCTGAAGCGGTTAGACGGCCGGCGTGCGCCGAAGAGGAGGAGAGTGGCCGAAGAAGAGCAGGTTCCCCCGGACACGATTGGTGGCGACGGACACGATCGGACACCGTGCGTGAGCTCCGAAGGAGACCGGCCGGCGTGTGTGGCTGTCAAGCCGAAGATAAACAACTTCCGCCCGGGCACTCGCGCGGCGACATTTGGCTTCGTTCGGGACCGTGCGTGAGCTCCGAAGGAGACCGGCCGGCGTGCGTGGTAGTTAAGCCGAATAGGAGCACCTTCCGCCCGAGCAACGGCGGAGAGCGAGGCTGTCAGTTATGAATGAATAAATAAATAAATAAATGAATAAATAAATGAAGAATGCCACCTTTCATTTCACTGTCATGATCCGTGCCTGTCATGCCGCGTGTGTTTTTGTTTTTTCAGCTGTGTGGGCGTTCCTCCAGCGATCGTCTCGCGCCATGCCATCAGCTGCTGCGAGACGCGCTGATTACACTGACTATATTGTGATTATAATAAATATTGTAACGTTGTATAATAAATCAGGCCAATTTGTCCATCAGCGAACGCTTTTATTATTAAGCCAAAAACGGCTGCTGTTGGCCGCAACCACACCGATCAGAGAGAGAGCAACACAACGACAACAACATAACGTTCACTCCCCTGCTGCCTTCACAGCCTCCACAGAAAAGAGGAAAACACAGAACCCTTGAACTATTTACAAAGTCGCTACACTATCTTTGTATCACCACCTTTTTTCCCGTGTCTGCGTTTGGAGAGTCCTGTTCAATCCTCCAGTTCTGCTGGAGGATCATAACATTCACAGGGCACACCGGACGGCGTACCAGCAGGTAAAAGTCGAAGTAATTAAATAAATACAAAAAGAAGTAATTGAATAAATACAAAAATAATGGCTGGGGAATAAAAAAATAATAAGTTTTAATAATAATTTGTTTTTTTGTTATAACATGAATTTCACTCTCTCTCTCTCTACCAGTATATATATATATATATATATATATATATAGGTGCGAAGTATATATATACACGGTGTTTTTTTTTTGTTTTTTTTTTTTTTTTTTTTGAAGGTGCGACGCTACCTCGCGGATTTTCAGATTTCGCGGGTGGTCTCGGTCCCCATTAACCGCGATAACCGGGGGTTCACTGTACTACGCGCGGACAGGACACTGGAGAGCGGTAAGAGGAAAGGGGGAGGGCTGGCTGTGTTTGTTAATGATAGATGGTGGAACCCTGGGCACATAACTGTTAAGGATCAACTTTGCAGTCGGGACATCGAGCTGATAGCTGTTAGCATGCGCCCGTTCTATTTACCGCGAGAGTTCAGTCATGTGATCGCGGTGGCGGCGTACGTGCCACCCTCTGCTAACAGTGAGACAGCCTGTGACGTACTGACTGCAGCTGTGAGCAGGCTACAAACACAGCACCCAAATGCCCTGCTCCTTATCTCTGGTGACTTCAATCATGTTTCTCCTTCCTCCTCTCTGCCTTCATTCACACAATATGTAACCTGCCACACCAGAGACAATAAAATATTGGACCTTTTCTCTGCCAACACCAAGGAGGCGTACACATCATTGCCCCTCCCCCCGCTGGGCAAAGCTGACCACAACTTGGTTGCTCTCCTGCCTGTGTACAAACCTCTGGTCCGCAGGCAGCCAGCTGTGACACGCACAGTTCAGCGATGGTCCAGAGAAGCCGAGGAGGCCTTAAAGGACTGTTTCAACACAACTGTGTGGGAGGTATTCAGCGAAGCTCACGGTGAGGACATTAATGGTCTAACAGACACAATTACAGACTATATTAACTTCTGCATGGAGAACACCATTCCCACCAGGACGGTAAGATGTTTCTCCAACAACAAACCCTGGATCACACCGGACATTAAAGCTCTCCTGAAGGAGAAAAAGAGGGCATTTGTGTCAGGCGACAAGGACGAGCTGAAGAGAGTGCAGCGTCAGCTGAGAAGGAGGATCCGAGAGGGGAAAAAGTCCTACAGGATGCGGATGGAGGAACAACTGCAGCGGAACAATGCCAGGGATGTCTGGAGGGGCCTGAAGACCATCTCAGGCCACGGACAACCAGGTAAGACCCAGGAGGGGGGGGGGGGCTTCAGTGGGCAAATGAGTTGAACCTATTTTTCAATAGGTTTGATCAAATGCCTGACCCCGCTCAGGCTCCCCTGCTGCAGCCCCCACCAACCCCTCCTGCCACTGCGAACGAGACCCTCTCTCCCCCTCTCTCTCCCCTCTCTCTCTCCACAGGCTCCAGTTCCCAGCCTCATCAGACAACCACCACTTCCTCCTGCTCAGCCTTGTTCCTCACAACATCTCAGGTGAAGAACCAGCTGAGGAAGATGAAGGCGAGGAAGGCAGCAGGCCCAGATGGGATTAGCTCCCAGCTCCGGTTCCGGCGCAGCACGAGTGGCTGCCTGTTTACAGCAGCGTGGCTCACTATTGAGCCTTTTTCGTGTGTTTTTTCCCTTTACCCTTTTTTATTTTATTTTTACCTCACCTCAGCAATGGACATCCAACTTGCGGTGGTTTTACTACTGTTGGGGGCTGTTTTTTGCGCGATCGTGTCCGGAGACGAAACTCGGAGCTACGGATCGATCGTGTACACAAGAGATCAGCTGTTAGCACTCCGTGCTAACCCCGCGTGGGCTCCCGGAGCGAGACCCGATATTCCCCGCGAGCTGAGGAGGAAGAGACGGGGATGTCGTGCGGGGGCTAAACGCCAGGCAAGGAGGAGACGATATCACCCCGTCCTCCCGTCCGTTATTATGGGGAATGTTCGATCCCTCTCCAACAAAATGGACGAGCTAACAGCGCTAACCCGGCACGAGAGGATTGTCCGAGAGGCTAGCTTGCTGGTGTTCACGGAGTCGTGGCTAACAGAGCTAACGCCGGACGCCGTCGTGGAATTGGACGGCTTCCAAATACTACGCGCGGACAGGACACTGGAGAGCGGTAAGAGAAAAGGGGGAGGGCTGGCTGTGTTTGTTAATGATAGATGGTGTAACCCTGGGCATATAACTGTTAAGGATCAACTTTGCAGTCGGGACATTGAGATGATAGCTGTTAGCATGCGTCCGGTCTATTTACCGCGAGAGTTCAGTCATGTGATCGCGGTGGCGGCGTACATGCCTCCCTCTGCTAACGGTGAGACAGCCTGTGATGTACTGAATGCAGCTGTGAGCAGGCTACAAACACAGCACCCAAATGCCTTGTTCCTTATCTCTGGTGACTTCAATCATGCTTCTCCTTCCTCCTCTCTGCCTTCATTCACACAATATGTAACATGCCAAACCAGAGACAATAAAATATTGGACCTCTTCTATGCCAACACCAAGGAGGCGTACACGTCACTGCCCCTCCCCCCGCTGGGCAAAGCTGACCACAACTTGGTTGCTCTCCTGCCTGTGTACAAACCTCTCGTCCGCAGGCAGCCAGCTGTGACACGCACAGTTCAGCGATGGTCCGGAGAAGCCGAGGAGGCCTTGAAGGACTGTTTCAACACAACTGTGTGGGAGGTATTCAGCGAAGCTCACGGTGAGGACATTAATGGTCTAACAGACACAGTTACAGACTATATTAACTTCTGCATGGAGAACACCATTCCCACCAGGACTGTAAGATGTTTCTCCAACAACAAACCCTGGATCACACCGGACATTAAAGCTCTCCTGAAGGAGAAAAAGAGGGCTTTTGTTTCAGGCGACAAGGACGAGCTGAAGAGAGTGCAGCGTCAGCTGAGAAGGAGGATCCGAGAGGGGAAAAAGTCCTACAGGATGCGGATGGAGGAACAACTGCAGCGGAACAATGCCAGGGATGTCTGGAGGGGCCTGAAGACCATCTCAGGCCACGGACAAGCAGGTAAGACCCAGAAGGGGGGGGGGCTTCAGTGGGCAAATGAGTTGAACCTATTTTTCAATAGGTTTGATCAAATGTCTGACCCCGCTCAGGCTTCCCTGATGCAGCCCCCACCCACCCCTCCTGCCACTGCGAACAAGACCCTCTCTCCCCCTCTCTCGCCCCTCTCTCTCTCCACAGGCTCCAGTTCCCAGCCTCATCAGACAACCACCACTTCCTCCTGCTCAGCCTTGTTCCTCACAACATCTCAGGTGAAGAACCAGCTGAGGAAGATGAAGGCGAGGAAGGCGGCAGGCCCAGATGGGATCAGCTCCCAGCTCCTCAAATCCTGCGCAGACCAGCTGTGTGGAATCGTCCAGCACATGTTCAACCTGAGCTTGAAGCTGGGCAGAGTCCCCCAGCTGTGGAAAACATCCTGCCTGGTTCCGGTTCCAAAGACACCCCATCCGAAGGAGCTCAACAACTTCAGACCAGTGGCGCTGACGTCTCATCTGATGAAGACCCTGGAGAGACTGGTCCTCGTCCATCTGCGCCCCCTGGTCAGCTCCTCAATGGACCCACTCCAGTTTGCATACCAGCCTGGCATCAGTGTGGATGATGCCATCATCTACCTGCTCCACACTTCACTCTTCCATCTGGAGAAGGCGGGGGGCACGGTGAGGATCATGTTCTTTGATTTCTCAAGTGCTTTCAACACCATCCAGCCCGCCTTATTGGGAGACAAGCTGGAGCAGGCGGGAGTGGCCCACCACCTCATCACATGGATTCACAACTACCTCACAAACCGGCCACAGTACGTGAGAACACAGGACTGTGTGTCTGACGTGCTCCTCTGCAGCACGGGAGCGCCGCAGGGAACTGTGCTGGCTCCCTTCCTGTTCACCCTCTACACCTCGGACTACAAATACAATTCCACAACCTGTCACCTGCAGAAGTTCTCTGATGACTCTGCGATTGTCGGCCTCATCACTGACGATGACGATCGGGAGTACAGAGGGGTTACGCAGGGGTTCGTGGACTGGTGTCAGCAGAACCGCCTCCAAATCAACGCTGGGAAATCCAGAGAGCTGGTGGTGGATTTCCGCAAGCGTCGGCACTCTCCACCTGCACCAGTGAATATCCAGGGAACAGACGTTGAGAGGGTCTCAACTTACAAGTACCTGGGTGTTCATCTGAACAATAAACTGGACTGGAGCGACAACACAGACGCTCTCTATAGGAAGGGTCAGAGCAGACTCTTCCTACTCAGGCGGCTGAGGTCCTTTGGCGTTCGGGGAACAGTCCTCAGGAACTTCTATGACTCGGTGGTTTCATCAGTCATCTTCTATGGAGTGGTCTCCTGGGCAGGAGGCATCTCGGGCCGAGACAAAAAGAGACTGGACAAACTGGTGAGGAGGGCCAGCTCTGTCCTGGGCTGCTCCCTGGACTCTGTGGACTCAGTGGGGGGCAGAAGGATGACGGCAAAACTGTCATCAATGCTGGACAAACCAGCCCACCCATTCAATGACACTCTGAGAACACTTTACAGCTCCTTCAGTGACAGACTTTTACACCCTCGCTGTACCAAAGAGAGATTTCGCCGCTCCTTCCTGCCAACTGCTGTCAGACATTTTAATAAGAACATTGGGTCAGGCCTACAAACGGGAGGGCATTAGTGCAATTGTGCAGTCCTAGGATGCAATATTAACTACTACTGTACTTTCAGCCAAGGGTGTACTTAAATATTGACCAATGATGTATTTTGTTTACCATTACAGTATTCTTATTACAATACTTCTATCACTGTAGTATTTCTACCACTGCAGGATGTTCACTATTACAGTACTTTTATCATTGCAGTACTTTTATCATTGCAGTATTTTTCTATCATTGCGGTACTTTTACTATTACAGTACTTTTACCATTGCAGTACTTTGACCATTGCAGTACTTTCATCATTGCAGTATTTTTCTATCGTTGCAGTACTTTTACTATTACAGTACTTTTACCATTGCAGTATTTTCTATCATGCAGTACTTTTCTATCATTTCAGTACTCTTACCATTACAGTACTTTTATCATTGCAATATTTTTATGATTGCAGTATTTTCAATCATTCAGTAGTTTTTATCATTACAGCGTTTCCCCCTCCGTATAATGGACAAACATTAGGAGTGTTTCCTTACACTTAGATACGTTTATACTGTGTATATTTGCATGCTTTTTCTGAATGTCTGCTGCTAATGTTATACATTAACGGCTACATTACGCCGCCGACTCTGTGTGATCTATATCTTTGCTGCTGTAACACCTCAAATTTCCCCATTGTGGGACTAATAAAGGACATCTTATCTTATCTTATCTTAAATCCTGTGCAGACCAGCTGTGTGGAATCGTCCAGCACATGTTCAACCTGAGCCTGAAGCTGGGCAGAGTCCCCCAGCAGTGGAAAACATCCTGCCTGGTTCCGGTTCCAAAGACACCCCATCCGAAGGAGCTCAACAACTTCAGACCAGTGGCGCTGACGTCTCATCTGATGAAGACCCTGGAGAGACTGGTCCTCGTCCATCTGCGCCCCCTGGTCAGCTCCTCAATGGACCCACTCCAGTTCGCATACCAGCCTGGCATCAGTGTGGATGATGCAATCATCTACCTGCTCCACACTTCACTCTCCCACCTGGAGAAGGCGGGGGGCACGGTGAGGATTATGTTCTTTGATTTCTCAAGTGCTTTCAACACCATCCAGCCCGCCTAATTGGGAGACAAGCTGGAGCAGGCGGGAGTGGCCCACCACCTCATCACATGGATCCACGACTACCTCACAAACCGGCCACACTACGTGAGGACACAGGACTGTGTGTCTGACGTGCTCCTCTGCAGCACGGGAGCGCCGCAGGGAACTGTTCTGGCTCCCTTCCTGTTCACCCTCTACACCTCGGACTACAAATACAATTCCACAACCTGTCACCTGCAGAAATTCTCTGATGACTCTGCGATTGTCGGCCTCATCACTGACGATGACGATCGGGAGTACAGAGGGGTTACGGAGGGGTTCGTGGACTGGTGTCAGCAGAACCGCCTCCAAATCAACGCTGTGAAATCCAAAGAGCTGGTGGTGGATTTCCACAAGCGTCGGCACTCTCCACCTGCACCAGTGAATATCCAGGGAACAGACGTTGAGAGGGTCTCAACTTACAAGTACCTGGGTGTTCATCTGAACAATAAACTGGACTGGAGCGACAACACAGACGCTCTCTATAGGAAGGGTCAGAGCAGACTCTTCCTACTCAGGAGGCTGAGGTCCTTTGGCGTTCGGGGAACACTCATCAGGAACTTCTCTGACTCGGTGGTTTCATCAGTCATCTTCTATGGAGTGGTCTCCTGGGCAGGAGGCATCTCGGGCCGGGACAAAAAGAGACTGGACAAACTAGTGAGGAGGTCCAGCTCTGTCCTGGGCTGCTCCCTGGACTCTGTGGACTCAGTGGGGGGCAGGAGGATGACGGCAAAACTGTCATCAATGCTGGACAACCCAGCCCACCCACTCAATGACATTCTGAGAACACTCCACAGCTCCTTCAGTGATAGACTGTTACACCCTCGCTGTACCAAAGAGAGATTTCGCCGCTCCTTCCTGACAACTGCTGTCAGACTTTTTAACTCATTAAATACCAGCCATTTTCACTGGAGCAACCCGCTCAATCCCAGCGTTTTCCTGGGTTTTGACTAATATTGCAAGGCCCACAGAATATTGTATTCTAATGCTATATAGACATGGAGCACACCAAAAGAAAGATGAGACTCTCTTCTTTCAACAGAAAAAAAAAGTTTGTTTCTATCTTTTTCCAATCTTGCGCAATCGCCATTTGAAAATAGCTAAATTTCATGAAAACTCCAATCCCTGGGGAAAAAACTGAGAAAATGAGCTTTTTGTAAACTGATGCATTTCGACCATAATTTGAACTTTGACACTATTATTTATGGCTTTTATGACACCTCTAACATCTAAATAATGCATGCCTTCTATAAAATACCAAAAAAAAGCACAAAAAATATGTTTTTGATAACAAAATAAATTTATTTGCACATAACAGAAAACGACTGAACTGTTTAACTATGTACAAAAATGAAATACATCAGTGTCATACATACTTTTTTTTTGTGTGATATAAAATAAAACAGTTGCCTTGATGCAAGGGCACACAACATTTTTTCGATTTTCCTCGGTTGCCATCCAGTGTGTGTGACGCCATCCGGAACCACTGCTTCCTGATGCACAACCTGTAAATATAAACAATTGGAAATATATATTTATTGCTGCATTTTATTGCTGGCGTGTGAAGTTTCATATTATAATTTACCTTTCTTTGCACCAACAAGACGAGGAGGAACCTTCTTGCCGCGGGATGCACAATCTGTGAATTGTAGAAAGTTTGTATGATTACTACACCATTCAGTATTGCTTCCTCGTCAGGGAGGAGTCACGCTTGCTTGAAGTGCACATTCGCTCGCATACTTCCTAGTCGGAGTTGAGCTATGCTCGCGTCTAACTACACATTCACGCAACATATTCTTCCCGCAAGATGCATGATATGTAAAATAAGTGGATATAAGGGCTAACCACATGTTCAATTGTAACTTGCGAGCGTTTATTTCCCTGTTCGGGAGGAGTTATGCTTGCTTGGAAGCGGACATTCGCTCGCTCACTTCCTATGCTCGCGTCTAACTACACATTTACGCGACATATTCTGCGCGCAAGATGCGTGATATGTACAATAGATGCATGATGGCTAAACACATGTTCAATTGTAACTTGCGAGCGTTTACTTCCTCGTCGGCGAGGACTTATGCTCGCGTGTAATTGTGCAAGAGGCGGCCGGACGAGGAAGTCAGCGAGCAAGCTCGCGTCTAACTACACATTCACGCAACATTTTCTTCCCGCAAGATGCATGATATGTAAAATAAGTGGATATAAGGGCTAACCGCGTGTTCAATTGTAACTTGCGAGCGTTTATTTCTCTGTTCGGGAGGACTTATACTTGCGTGTAATTGTGCAATTAGAGGCGGCCGGACGAGGAAGTCAGCGAGCAAGCTCGCGTCTAACTGCACATTTACGCGACATTTTCTGCCCGCAAGATGCATGATATGTACAATAAAAGCATGAGGGCCAAAATCACGTTCAATGGTAACTTGCGAGCGTTTACTTCCTCGTCGGCGAGGACTTACGCTCGCGTGTAATTGTGCAATAGGCGCCCGGACGAGGAAGTCAGCGAGCAAGCTCGCGTCTAACTGCACATTTCCGCGACATTTTCTGCCCGCAAGATGCATGATATGTACAATAAAAGCATTAGGGCTAAAACCACATGTTCAATGGTAACTTGTGAGCGCTTACCTCCTCGTTCGGGGGGGATCTGGTGAGGACTCTCGGCTGCTTTGGCTATTGTCCGAAGGCAGGCGATGCAGGCCGCAAGGCACGCGCAGCCTCTTTAGACGCCTCTTTGTTGTGACGACGATGAAGCGTCATCCTCTCAACCAAAGCGTCTCCAAAGCCTTGATGCTTTTAGGAAGCTTTTTTTTTACAAAAAAACATTCCTCGATCGTCATTTGCTTGGAGGATTTCATTGCTAACACTACTAATGCGACTGCTGCTAGTGCTGCTGCTACCCACGCTGCTCTCCACGCTTATAAGTCTACCCCAGGATCCCGCCCCCCCATTTGTACCTCTGGCGCAGATTCAAGGCAAATTTTCTGCACCTCTGCCCCCTGCTGGGTGATTTTTACATGATTCACAATGCGGACAAGGCTGATTCTCAGTCAGAGGTTGCATCAGACCCTTATGTACACTATGACGCAAAAAAAACAAAAAACGTATTTATACGTCTTTGGTAGAGGGCGCCATTGCTTTAAAAGACGTATTTATATGTCCAAGCGAGTAAATGAGTTAACAAGAACATTGGGTCAGGCCTACAAACGGGAGGGCATTAGTGCAATTGTGCAGTCCTAGGATGCAATATATACTACTACTGTACTTTCAGCCAATGGTGTACTTAAATATTGACCAATGAAGTATTTTGTTTACCATTACAGTATTCTTATAACAGTACTTCTATCACTGCAGTATTTCTACCATTGCAGAACGTTCACTATTACAGTACTTTTATCATTGCAGTATTTCCTATCATTGCGGTACTTTTACTATTACAGTACTTTTACCATTGCAGTACTTTTACCATTGCAGTACTTTCATCATTGCAGTATTTTTCTATCGTTGCAGTACTTTTACTATTACAGTACTTTTACCATTGCAGTACTTTCATCATTGCAGTATTTTTCTATCGTTGCAGTACTTTTACTATTACAGTACTTTTACCATTGCAGTACTTTCATCATTGCAGTATTTTTCTATTGTTGCAGTACTTTTACTATTACAGTACTTTTACCATTGCAGTACAGTGAACCCGCGCTACTTCCCGGTTCACCTTTCGCGGGTTCAGTGCTTCGCGGGTCTAAAAAATATTCGGGGCATTGTAGTTTCGCCGAGCGGCACAAGGGGGCGCTGAAGCGGTTAGACGGCCGGCGTGCGCCGAAGAGGAGAGTGGACGAAGAAGAGAGTGGACGAAGAAGAGCAGGTTTCCCCGGACACGATTGGTGGCGACGGACACGATCGGGGGCGACGTTTCGCGCGGTTCGGACCGTACCCGAGCTGCGGCCGGCGTGTGTGGCTGTCAAGCCGAAGAGAAACAACTTCCGCCCGGGCACTCGCGCGGCAACATTTTGCTTCGTTCGGGACCGTGCGTGAGCTCCGAAGGAGACCGGCCGGCGTGTGTGGCTGTCAAGCCGAAGAGAAACAACTTCCGCCCGGGCACTCGCGCGGCGACATTTTTGCTTCGTTCGGGACCGTGCGTGAGCTCCGAAGGAGGCCGGCCGGCGTGTGTGGCTGTCAAGCCGAAGAGAAACAACTTCCGCCCGGGCACCGGCGGAGCGCGAGGCTGTCAGTTATGAATGAATAAATGAATAAATAAATAAATGAAGAATGCCACCTTTCATTTCACTGTCATGATCCGTGCCTGTCATGCCGCGTGTGTTTTTGTTTTTTCAGCTGTGTGGGCGTTCCTCCAGCGATCGTCTCGCGCCATGCCGTCAGCTGCTGCGAGACGCGCTGATTACACTGACTATATTGTGATTATAATAAATATCTTTGTATCACCACCTTTTTTCCCAGGTCTGCGTTTGGAGAGTCCTGTTCAATCCTCCAGTTCTGCTGGAGGATCATAACATTCACAGGGCACACCGGACGGCGTACCAGCAGGTAAAATTCGAAGTAATTAAATAAATACAAAAAGAAGTAATTGAATAAATACAAAAATAATGGCTGGGGAATAAAAAAATAATAAGTTTTAATAATAATTTGTTTTTTGTTATAACATGAATTTCACTCTCTCTCTCTCTACCAGTGTATATATATATATATATTTATATATTGTAGCGACTTTGTAAATAGTTCAAGGGTTCTGTGTTTTCCTCTTTTCTGTGGAGGCTGTGAAGGCAGCAGGGGAGTGAACGTTTTGTTGTCGTTGTGTTGCTCTCGCTCTGATCGGCGTGGTTGCGGCCAACAGCAGCCGTTTTTGGCTTAATAATAAAAGCGTTCGCTGATGGACAAATTGGCCTGATTTATGATACAACGTTACAATATATATATATATATATATTTTTTTTTTAAGCATTTTTGAAGGTGTGCTACTTTGCACCTATATAATATATATATATATATATATATATATATATATACGTGTGAAGTAAATATATACACGGTGGTTTTTTTTTTTTTTTTAAGGTGCGACGCTACTTCGCGGATTTTCAGTTTTCGCGGGTGGTCTCGGTCCCCATTAACCGCGATAACCGGGGGTTCACTGTATATTTTATCATTGCAGTACTTTTCACCATTACAGTACTTTTATCATTGCAGTATTTTCTATCATGCAGTACTTTTCTATCATTTCAGTACTCTTACCATTACAGTACTTTTATCATTACAATATTTTTATGATTGCAGTATTTTCAATCATTCAGTAGTTTTTATCATTACAGCGTTTCCCCCTCTGTATAATGGACAAACATTAGGAGTGTTTCCTTACACTTAGATACGTTTATACTGTGTATATTTGCATGCTTTTTATGAATGTCTGCTGCTAATGTTATACATTAACGGCTACATTACGCCGCCGACTCTGTGTGATCTATATCTTTGCTGCTGTAACACCTCAAATTTCCCCATTGTGGGACTAATAAAGGACATCTTATCTTATTCAGGCTCAAACAGGGATCCATGTTGCGACTCGACCACAAGTCGGATGTGGATGCAAAATGCTTGACATGTCTCCGCTCCCGTCCCGATGTTGTCCATATCGGGAAGTGGCGTTTGCGGCAAATATTTTCGTACCTCTTGTCGGCTACGTTCATGAGGCGTTTAAATCCTGTGCGCTCCACTGTAACTAGAGGAGCTCTATCTTTAGCTATGTGCTAGGCTATCACGTCCACCACTGAGACGTTCTCTCGTATGGTGTCGCCTCCGTTAGTGGGCTGTTGTCACTTGTCCAACCTTGCTTCTCACTTTGAACTTTTAGCACAAGCTCCAAGTCAACAGCATGGTTGTGTTGTGGGTGGTGAAAAAGAAAAGGTTGGATGCGCCGTTTCAGGTGCTTACGACGCACTTTGTAGTTCATGTTCTTTTGCTCAAACATCGTCTTTATGGAACCCAAAACATTTCCAAACGACAGATGTCGAATTTCTTTTCGGGACAAGCGCGACAGGAACAATTTCAACTAACGTTACTTCGTGTGCAGCCGTGTCAGCCGCTTCAGAATTTGAATCGCCAGCTATGAACGCGTCTTCTGTTTACATTCTTCTACAGCGCATGAGTCACGTGACTACATGCGCTGTAGCTGTCTTAAAGAGGCATAAACATCGCCGCAGACAGAAAAGACTTTTCTTTTTATTTTATTTTTTTTTAGACACCGAATTTACCGACATGGGCAAAAGGTCATTCTAATACATTTCGGTAATGGTAAATTTTCGGTTTATCGCCCAGCCCTACTATGTACGCTCGCTCTCAACACTGCTGGATACAAGAACAGGAGCGAATTCCCGAATTGACTGCTCATCAATGAGTGCCAATATTGGACGTTTTGGATGTAGTCCGATAAATTCCGATCCTGTTTTTTTGGGCTGACATCGGAATCTGATTCGGACATCCCTACTTTTTATTTTAATGAATTCGATTTTGTTAATATGCAGTATAAAACATGCATTTTGATAATTATTTAGAGATTTAGGGAGTATTAAGGGGTAAATTCAGACTTACACGGAAATTCAGGTTACATCGCCACCGTAGGAATGGAAGTTTACTTTACTTGTACATCACATATCCATCCGGAGGTATTTAATTGGATTAGTATGCACAATATAATCTTACTGTAAAAGTTGTACTGAGTCGACTGGTCATTTATTTGAACGAAGTTACGCCACTCTGTCATTCTGCGTGAGTATGCTGCGAGTGTGTTCACTTGTTTGTCGTTGGTTTAGCAGCTGCTTCGTTGGTTTGAATGCTTTTCCTTGGTTGGTTTACCGGCTTCTTCTTTTTGGTATAACTGCTACCACTTCATGTTTGGAGGCGGCTGCGCCCTGTCTACAACACGCACAAAGCCACGGTCGATGTTTGCTTTCAGATTCGTTTCAATCTAACATTTTATTGAAAGCTTTTGTTATTAATATCGATAACATGGCTATAGCAATACATATTGCTATTTAATTATCACACAGCCCTAACTCATTCAGCATTCCGTTTTAACGGCCAATTGTTTATGATTGTTTTTTTTTGTTTGTTATTGAGACATCCATATATACGCTCTGCATTCTGCCATGACAGCTTTTTCATAGACCAGAAAGCAGTGTTGTTTGTGTCAACGACAATGACAATGAAGATGACGGTAAATTTTGTTAACGCCTCTTTTTTCCCCAACGATAACGCGTTAAACGTGGCTCTTTGATGACGAAAGTATGAAGTGAAGTACATTAATTTTCGTTGACGAGACTAGACAGGACGAAATTGTTAGCGTGTGGTCCGTCAGACGATCAAATTTTATGACATCCCTTCCTATAGTACATATAATCTGTCTTTCAACAATTGCAATGTTGGTGCAATCTATGCTCATTTGGGCACGCCTACCAACTGGACAAAACGCAGGGTGCATGCGCCGCACACACACGAACACGTCAGCAGTTAGGTCATTCGTCTCAGCTCACCCAGAATGACACGCTTTTGTTTGACGGACCATGGCGACAGTGACTATCGGTAGGCTACTTTGTTGTGAAAACAGCAGCTTTTACAAGCAAAGAAGACATATGTTTGATAGAGGTTGTACTTGTGCTACTGTATTAGAACAAGTCTACTACTAGTCCATGTTATTAAAATTTTTGTATTTTATGTTGCTTTACGTGAAATAAAGCCATAACAGTTTTCAAATAAAATTTTTTTGTTCTCGGCTTATTTTGGAGCAATGAGCATTGATTCCACTGTTACCACTTTTATCTGTTTGTTATGTATACATCAGGCATCACCAAATGGCGGACCGGATCCGGACCGCGGGATGGTTCGGACCGGACCCATGGCCAATCTATGCAATTCTAGTTAATACGGAAAAGGCGTCACTGATTTGAGCCAATCAAATCTTTTGTTTACGATCCACTGCCAATTGCGCAGCAGACCGGAAGAGAGTGCTGCTGACAGTATGCCTAGCTAAAAAGTTAGCAAGGTCGATGCGTCTTGTTTTAAATGAATGGACGGAGAAATTTAGTTTCGTTCTGGCTGCAGCCAATTCAAAACCAGTGTGCATCATATTCTCCGAAACCGTCGCAACATTGCGAAGCGCCACTACGAAACACCGACCTTTTGTGCACAGTGATCCGCTGATATTTGAGGTGAGCGCACGCAAAAACATCGAACTTCGACTGCAGTACAACAGATTTTTACATTTTCATTTACATCCCAGCGGCATGCAAACGAATATTCAGTAAAAGTATCATGGATTTTGGGGAAACATAAAAAAAACGTTCAAGTGATGGGGAAGTTGTGAAGGAGTGCTTAAATGTGGTTGCACAAACATTATTTAAAGGAAAACACAAAGCCCACATGTGTGAAATAATCTACCAAATCCCAATGGCCCTGACTCCGTTCCAACCCAGATTTAAGTCACTGGCAGGGCAGTCACAAACTCACTTTTCTCATTAAGAGAAGTTAAAAAAATATTCAAAAGAAAAAGTGGTGTCAAAACTCATTTTGAATTAGTTTTTCATAAGGACAGCCATTTTTATTGATTGTGTACTGAACATGTTGACCTGGTTTACTTGGATAATTAGGCTTTCCGTTTTTTTTAGGCTGATAACTCTGATTTAAAAAAAAAAAAGGTAAAAAGGTGTTAACTCAATGCTTAGCACTTGATATATTTCTGCAGTAGATATTGTACTGTTTTTTTCTGGAAGTGTCACCCTTAAATTCCTGGAGCCACATTTTCTTGAATGTGAAATAAACGCCTTATATTTGTTTGACTGGCAAAGGTGTTTAATGGGAACATTGCCAAATATTTTGTATATAAGTGCGCTCTGTTGAAAATGACTAAATTTTGAAACCATATAAAAATGTGAACATAGGCTAGACATTTCGGGAAGTTGGACTTTGGTTCGGACCTTTTAATTAGAAGAAATTTTCGTCGTGGACCTCTATGACTTTTAATTGAATACCTCTGGTATACATCTTAGTAGACCATGAGAAAGTCTTTGCTACTGGGTGGAAACCTTACATACCTATTTTTAACTAAAACTTTTTTGAGTTTTCATTGAATACATTCACAAAAACTAGACAAAAACGTATTTTCTTTGCGTTTCTGTCGACTATAACTAGACTAAAGCCTTTTTGCGTTTTCGTCGACTAAAACTATCACAAATAGGAATGACTAAATGTGACGAAAACTAATAAGCGTTTTAGTCCAAATGACTAAGACGAAGGATAAATCTAAAATGCCTGCCAAAAACAACACTGACCACACTGTCTGCAGCAGCAAATAACGATCCTGGCTCACTTTTCATCGCTATGTCATGGTTCCACTCCCTGGAGCCAAGAAAGTGTATGCCTGTGCATGTTCGCTGTCATGGCATCACAGACAGAAAGTTCCCATGAGCTATTACAGGCTTGCTTGAATACAATCAGTGTAACCATAACAGGTTTGGATACAATATTTCTTGATAAACCACATACTTATCCTTCTAACCACCACAGGTGCACTTTTAAATTGAACTATTGGTGGTATATTGGCTCATGTATATCTACATGTAAGCAAGCAAAGTTGCTACCTGGCAGTAGTGTAGTCCCAGCTGGCTTGCTCGATCTTTTCCCTCAGAATGCTGATGTCATTGGAAACCATGTCATCAAGGGCTTGCAGCTCTTTCTGGATTCTCTTCAGCTTCACAGCCTCAGCTTGAGTTTGTTTGGACCTATACAGAACAACAAGACAGAGGCTACATACTTGTGAAGATTACAGTTCCTTTTTTTTTTTTTTGGTACGTTTTTTTTTTTCTACGTCGTTAGACCAAGTGTGTCGAGTCCTGTTCCTGATATCCAGTTTCCTGGATATTTTCCATCGCTCCCTGCTGCAACACACCTGATTTAAATGATCAGATAATCAGCAAGTTCTGCAGAAGCTAGCTAGCAATATTGATCATTTGAATCAAGAGTGTTGCAGCAGGGAGAAATTGAAAAAAAAATATCCAGAGAACCGTCCCTCTAGAAACAAGAATGACGACCCCATCGTTAGATGTTACAACCAATACCATGTATAGAATCTAACCAAAGCACTTACTTTTCAGCTATAGTTTTCACAAGCAGAGCCTTCTTGCGCTTATTCCTTTCTTCTATGATCTTTTGCTCCCATTGCAGTTGCTCCAGGCGATTCTTGTCTCGACTGCAACAATACAAGCAATGTTATGCTCTGTTTTGTTTTTAATAATTTACCTTAGAAGAAAAACAATGCCATTTATGATAAACAGTTTGGGTCAAATTTGACATAAAAGTGAAAACATAACTACTAACAGTTCAATCTCTTTTTTCTGAAGCTCCTTCACTTCTGGATTGTTTTTCTCGCCAGTTCCCTTGCAGTTTTCTTGCGTCTTTTCCTCGATGAGACTCTGTTGCGCATTGTTTTTGTCAGACGGACTTCCTGGTGCAATGTGATCATGCTCACCCTTTGATGGCAGCTTATTGAGCTGCTGCTCTGGTGGAACTGACACGAATTCAGTGCACTGAGCGGCTCGCTGCAATATCTTCTCTCTCTGAAGTTGTTGCCGACTACGGCTGTGTGGTCGTAGTTTGCTTTTGCTCGCGATCACAGTGTCTATAACGACAACATTCTTTAGCAGCAAATCAAAACAAACAACATCTATCAGAAAAGTTAATAGTAAGTAAATGTTACCTTTTTGCTGCAATCTCCGCAGTTCATCTTCTGAAAACCCAGCCCAACCGCTCATTTTATAATTTCAAAGTAACACCATCTAAATACGATTTAAAAAACACAAAAGAAGGGGTGAGCTCGCAAGATAGCTTCAGTTAAAGGACTATACAAATTAACTTTTGATGCCTTGCCGCGACTACTCAGCCGTCACTCTTCAGCCATGTTTTTGTATTTTGGATGTTGCCCACGTGACGATCCACGTCAAGGACCTGCAAAGCTCTGAGTTGTCCCAAGACAGGCCTGAATGGAAAAACCTAAAGTCCAGCTGCAACAGCATGAATCCGTGCACCAACATTTCTTTTAGTTTTAATTGGCTATTGGAAAAGTTAAAACTGACTGAATATTTTGTTAATTGTTTTAGATCTAACATGGGGCGACTGTCTGATTTGTCATACTATTGGTTCAGATCAAAAACGGGAATGAAGGCTGAGTTGATATTATTTCAATGCAGCATTCGAGGAAGGTGGGAAGTCAGACTTTCCCGGCTTCCGAGTAAGGAAAAGTGCTGGAACACGAGACATCACACGTTCGTTTTTCTGTAGTCAAACTATCCGTTCCTAAAATTGGAGTGCGCGCGTATTCTCAACCTGACGGTAAATGCTTTCCAACATGACATAACTGTAACAATAATAATAATGATAATAATAATTACCTCGTTGAATATTCCATACAATTCCAATTAAGTGGAAAATATTTCGGGGACACTTTATAATAAGTACACACTTTTAGGCATTAGCTAAGCATTTGTAAATATTGAGTCAACATTTGTAATGCATGTTTCCCACATGCATAACCATCTACATATACGTAGTTTGTAAATACCGAATAAAAGTGTTTTCATTTGTCATTCAGATAAATGGGGGTGGCACGGTGGGCGAATGGTTGAACGATGGCCTGCCTCACAGCATGGTTGCAATTTCTCCCAGAGCCTGCGTGGGTTTTCTCCGGATACTCCGGTTTTCTGGTATGCCTGGTAGGTTGATTGAACACACCCAGTTGTCTCCAAATACGAGTGTGAGCGCAAATTGTTGTTTGTCTTTGTGTGCCCTGCGATTGGCTGGCAACCAGTCCGGGTGTACCCCGCCAACTGCCCAAAGACAGCTGGGATAGGTAGGGTCCAGTACACCCCGCGACCCTCGTGAGGACAAACGGCTTAGATACAATACAATACCATACAATACAACTTTATTTATATAGCGCATAATGGATGAATTTAGATAAACGTTATCACCAGAATAATAAAGGTAATTCTGAGATTCACATCACATTAAAAACAACAAAATCATTAAATGTGCATTCTATATAGTTACATATTGTAGTTGGATATCAGAAGAAGAAAGTATTAGGTGTTACCTTGCAAAATAATGATGGCAAACATTTTTTATAATAAATTATTTACCAATTATAGGAAAATTATTATTTGTGTTAGAAACAAGCTAAATAAATGATGACATCAGTATTTACACATGCTAAACTAATGCTTTTTAGTGTGTATTTATCATAAAGTGTTGCCAATATTTCCAATTCTTGTTCCTGCAGAGGGGGCGGCATGGTGGGCGACTGGTTAGCATGATGGCCTCACAGTGCGAGACATCAGCGGTCGTGGGTTCGATCCCGGCTCCAGCCTTCCTGTGGCGGGTTTGCATGTTCTCCCTGTGCCTATGTGGGTTTCCTCCGGGTACTCCACATTCCAAAAACATGCATGGCAGGTTGTTTGGACACTCTAAATTGCCCCTAGGTATGAGTGTGAGCACGGATGGTTGTTTGTCTCTGTGTGCCCTGCAATTGGCTGGCAACCAGTTCAGGGTGTCCCCCGCCTACTGCCCGAAGATAGCTGGGATAGGCTCCAGCGCCTCCCGCGACCCTAGTGAAGAGAGCGGTATAGATAATGGATGGATGGATGGATGGATGTTCCTGGAGAGGAATACTACCATCCTCCGAAGTTTGGACTCATATTACTGAACAGTTCTTCCAGAAATTAAAGTCAAAGTCTGCACAAAATACAGTACACATCAGGATCTGATCATTTGAATCAGGAGTGTTGCAGCCGGGAGAGACGGAAACTACGCAGGACACCGGCCCTCGACGAAAAGGATTGAAGACCCCCGCTCTAGAATATTGGAGGATATAGTATGTTTTCACATTAATTTGTGACAAAGGATATGACGCATTTACTTTGTTGAGAGCTGCTGCATGGCAGAGAGAGACAAGCCGTTGAGAAAGTTATTCTTTTCACAAAGAGAGAACGCAGCCATGATTTTCAGACGGTAGTTCACATCAGGAGGGCTCTTAAAATACAAGTGACCCTTGGTTCAGATGAGTGTGACTCGCAGATCCATATCCATTGAAAAGATGTCTCTCCCAAAAGAATATGTCAGCATGTAAAGGTCCTATCACAGTCAATGTTCTAGAACCCATAATGAAGTGAGCTCTGTAACAATATGATATGGTACTGGGGGGCAGTTGGGTGTGTGTTTAAGCCTGTATTTATGATTAGAGGGAATCGGAGAAGCGGGTTGTTGCAAATAAAGGCTGGCCGAGTTGGGTCAGAACAAAGAAACTGGACGTGTATTTTTCTTAGAAAACCCCACTTAAACAAGCTCTGTGTACCAGTACATCCACATCAATCTACTTGCGAGAATATTGTATTGAGAGGGTAATTCTCAACTCAACTGTAAAGTACTTTAAGACAACCACTGCTGTATGCAAAGTGCTATACATGGAGAAAAGGTAAGTCATAGAACAACAAACAACAAACCTAATTAATAATGAAGACAGTAGAAAGCACAAAAACAGTAAAACCAAAAACCTAGCTAGTCTCATGCTGAGTCAAAAGCGTTTGTATGGTCACGTAGACCATACATGTAACAGACTTAGCTATTGACAAGTTCAGTTTCCAGCACACCAACACAGCATGATAGACAAAACGTGGTTTATTGTCACTAATCTTTGAAAACAGAACCCTGTACTAGCTGATCTAAAATAATTGAATTTAAGATGTGATCCCTGTATGGAGACATCAAAGCCTCTCAAAGAACAATTTCACTGTTTACATCAACCATTCAGAGTATGTTATCTCAATAACGTGATTGGCACAATATGATACAATACAATACAACTTTATTTATCTACATTATCATATGTTTTGCAGCAAATCTACCTCATGATTGAAAATTATTAGAATTATTGGTATAATTGTATGCCATACAGAGTGGCATTTTTGTCTCATAGAAAGTAAATAACATGAAAACACCAGAGAAACCAATGTATTCTAGTGGCTTCACTTCTCCTGATGGTAAATAAGCAGCATTGTTTGTCCATGTAGTCTGAGACTACAACGTACTTTTACAAACTCTATCTAACTTTATATGAATTTTTAATCATTTATTTTTGTTTACCAATATTTTCTGTCAGCAAAACAGGTCAAACTGCTATAAAACACTTTAAAATAAATAAATACAACACAATGTTGAGAGAGTTGAATAGTGTCTCGACTGGATCACCTCTCCCAGGCTTGGGAGCGCGGGTGCATAAACTCTTCCGTCGACCATCTCTTTCTGCCCCTTCAGATCGCCGAATCCACCTGATAAGCTGGCTGACACAGGTGGTGAGTGCGTGATGGTTAGTAACACCCCTTTGTGTCAATTTACCTTTGGCTCTGTGTTGACAGGTAAGCAGTGCAAGTCCATCGACAGTTCAAATGCATTGACAAACAGTGTTCAATACTCCAGGCACAGAACATTACACACAACACGACTCAAAAGTAAAACCAAGCCAACCATAAATCACAACAAATGTACACACTTCAATTTCACAAAACAAGTTTGTCAATTATTAATATACCACAATCACTCAATATGGTCCAGCTGCAGCCACAAATGGTCGTTCCCATTTTTTAACGTCCCCTGACGCCAAGGGCCATGCCCGGTGTCGGGTGTTCTCTATGGTGTTAGATTTATGCCACAATTACGAAAGCGTAATGTTAAATACCTCAAACACAAACAGTTGCATTCTAACACGTTGTTCTCATTGTTTTAGTAATAATTCAAAAATATTTTTTTTCAAATATCTTTGTTTGGCTAAACGTTATTGTCCCTTTAGTTCTATGTGCTTCTATAAACGTTTTTCTGTTTGTTTTATGTTTTTTTTTTTATATATATAATCAAAAATCACCTCTTGGAGTTGTGCATTTGCGTCTTCATCATTAGACGTCGCCATGGTAGTTGATTTGCAATAGCGCCACACCATTCTATTCCTATTTATATTACACCATATGGAAAGCACTTTGTTCCAGCTCCAGCTGTTGTTAAATGTACGTAATAAATGAAGTTTTACTGTATTTTTTACACCACCTCTGAGTTACGATTGGACTGTAACAGCCAATCAGAAACAGCCCTCGTGTCCGACTCCTGATTGGTTCAGAATTGTGGCACAATTGTCACGCCTGCATCGCAAGCGTGAATCGGCGCTTTGTATGCGTAGAGGAGAGAGAAGCTGTAAGGGTAAAACCTATTTTGTGTGTACACTTGGAGGGTCTTGTACACGTAAAACACATTTTTGTTCGCTTAAAACGTGTTTTCGTATGTGGAATTTGACATTATGCTTACATAGTTGTGGCATAAATCTAACGCCATAAAATAGGTCGATCCTGTCATCATGGCCCACTGCGCGACTCTGTCGGATTGGGAACACCTAACTGGATCCTTCTCATTGGTCGACTAAACGGGCAGGAATGCCCAGTGGGCGTTCTTGTGTCCTAACAGTAACGCCCCGGCTGCAGCCGGACCCTTCTCCAATCACTGAGTCCAAGTTCCACTCCTCCCCACTTTATCCCTGTCACCTTAATGTCCATTACACTTAAACCTTATACCAGCAACATACTGTCCAATTTTGCCTTCAGCGCCGCCGCCCCAAAGAAACCAGGTTGTGTGTCATCACACGGTGCACCAGCACCTCCACCTTTTTGTCTGTAAAATTGTGTTTCCTTTTTATATATCCTATTCAGTATTATTTTCCGTTGCACTAACTATTCTCTTGTTTATCTAATTTATATATTTATCTGAATTATTGTTGTATTGCACTGGAGAGGGGAGTTCTCTAATCTCGTTGCACACTTGAGTACAATGACAATAAAGGGATTTCTGATTCTGATTCTGATTCTGAATCAGAATGCCCTTTGTCATTGTACTCAGTGTGCAACGAGGGGATGAACCAATGAATAATGTTCATATTTGAGCACTTTTATACTTGAATGTGGCTATACTTTGGCCATTAGCAATTAAGATTTTCACTCAGTTTAATCTGCGTAGTGTGTGCTTGTGGGCAACTGTTGGCAGCCGAGACAATCGATTCACGTTGTGCCACCCGCATGCTTTTTTTTCTCTCATTCATGGACCCCAAACACCCGTTCCATCATCAGGAACAGTATTCTGGTTGAATTACTTTCACTGGCTATCCTGCGAGGATGAAGTCTTCCTGATGAACGTTAACTTCTGGAGTTATTTTCTTATTTAAAGTTTCAAACTGGATCTGTAAGGCATCAACCATCATTTGGTTCCATTGAGGATCATTTGGCCAATTTTCTTTCAAGCTAAATGAGCACTTGCTTCAATAAAATACCTTCAATGAAATTGCCCACCAAAGGTTTTACCGCTGGATCATTTTTCAACTAAAGGTTAGTAATTAACTCTTTCATATGAAACCATTCGCAGTCATTTTGTTTTGAGAAATGTTACGTGAAATGTCTAGTGATTTATTAAGTTGAACTGAAACTCTGGTCAAAGGAAAAGATTTTGTCTTGACAAACAGTAATGTCTGTGCGAAGCCATGCCTACAACTTAAAAAAAAGGCATCTTCTCTGGACAGAAAAGCTAGGTGTCATTTAAATTCCCAAACGTGATGTATTTTGTGCTGTTAGGGCTATCATGAAAAGTTTTATGACTAGCAATGTCAAGAGAGGAGCAGGATTTGGACCCAGATACAGACATGGAACTGAAGTTGAAAAGTAAAATCTTTCTATGTAAAATTCCAAATAAAAAAAGAGCAGGGCTGGATTCAGAAGACATAAAAAAAAGGCTGATATCCGCAGTCGGAGAAAGTTTGATGTCCTGACAATGTGTCACTGAGAAACTCGAGGATAAATACTCGAAAACATCAAGCCTTTGTGACATAATAAAACAAACAAAGCATTAAAGGACCTTCACAACTGCATAGCAACTGATACATCACGATATGTCAAGGAAGCACTCGTCAAAACAAGCAAGTAGGTCTGTCAGTGTGAACCGCAGTGTGACTATAACGTGCCATTATATTTAATATGTGGACCCACACATCAGGGTAGAACATTGAGCGAGGCGGTTGCGTATTGGACGACAAGCCGTTTTGTCATTCAGAAGCATGTGAGCTAGCTACAGCTGCAAGCACTGAGTCAAACATGTAAGTGATTAGCAAGAAAAGATTGCACAAAAGACCTAAATTCTTCACCATTTTGAAGCCTGAGTTTATATACTTGCCATTTTTTTAATTATCAATTTAAATTCGCCAAGCTTGACACTCTTCTGACATTTTTAGTTTTTTACTTTACAGGGACTTTGAAAAAATGTATTCAGTTATTTGCTGTTTTATTTTGTGTTATTTTATTTAATTTCATTTTTTTATCGCTCTAATGTACAGGACTTTGTTTACAGAGTGAATTTAAAAGTGGACATCAGATCGCTCATGAGGAACCACTGAACTCAATTCTTACTACCCATTCCCATTTGGCATTTATACACCTCCACCACCTCTAACCCTGATGTGCCTCCACAGGTTATTTCAGTAATGAGCCATGTGGTCACCTCAGGCTCTTTCTAATCAGTGATCCAAGGCCCTCACTGAAGCAGCAAAACATACTCTGAACCCAAAAGGTCTCTCCCCCATCTGGCTTTCATGCCTGGCAATGTCTCCACATTGGCGGACCTGTATGCCCTCCTGGGGTCTTTTAACTTGCTCTTAATTACATACCAGATGTAAGGAGACTTGTTATTATTATTGTTCGTATTATTACCGGAGAAGCAAAGGTTGTTGTTGTTATTAGTTTAACTCCTCAGCACTGTCAATTAAAAAAAAAAAAAACTATCAATTCTTGAATTGATGATTTTTTAAAATTTATTTTGCACGAATGAAAGTAATTGAACTACTTAAAAGGTATTTGTATGGACTATATTCACAGAGAGTTGCGATGCATTTCCGATAATATCCGGCAACGCCAGGCGCTGTTGTTTTGAAACAGTTTCGTGGCATCTTCCAGATCGCTTACCCTGTATAGGGTCGCAGGGGGGCAGTGACGTGCGATGAGGTTCATGACTGGTGAGGCATTACTTCCCTGGAGTCAGATATAAAAATATGGAGCCCAAATTAATGATCATATATTTCAATTTTGACATTCATTCAAATATATTAAAATTAAAAATAGAACCAAACTATTTGTTTTCAAATCTTTTAAATATGTTCTAATTGATTACAAACTCTTCCAACAATATGATAGCAAGAAAATCAAAAGAATAATGTGTAAACGTGTAAAGGACTCACATAAATGTTGACTGTTTATTACTTTTGACAAGATTTTGTTTTCCACTGTTAAAATCCTGTTCTTGCAATACTTTAGGTAGTAATTTTTATGTAGTGTGACGTTACTTTGGTACTTTTCCGGTAGTTCAGGAAGTGTCAATCCACAAGCTGTGCCTTTGCTTTAAGAAGACAAAAAAAAAAAAAAGTTGACGATTTGATGAATTGCTGATTGAAAAGTAGTTTTACGTTGTTGCTGGCTCGATGCAACAGAGTTATATGTGGCTGCAAGCACCTGGCTGGAATGGGGTCAAGATATTTATATGTTTGATTTTTTTTCATTATTATTTTTATGATGTGACTTATCCATGGAATGGTATTTTATATGTTAATTACACTGCGGTTACTCTTAACGATAGCCTCACATAGATGATTGTGTAGTGCTGCAGGCTTTCTGTTGTAACTCTCATTTTCACATGTACAGTTAAAGTTGTTTAAATTGACTATTTGCATGGCTTTAACTGCTCTCATTTTATGTTCATTGTTTGTTTTTATTCTACAGCAAACAAGGTATCTTTGAGGAATAAAAACCTTTGTAGAACGTGCTTCACCATTTTCTGGCTGGGTTCGCTACATATGGTCAAGTTCATTGTTGTTGGGTTTTTGTTGTTTGGGGAGATTTTTAGAATTTGATCTACCCTAATATCGAATGTTATGAAAGCCTTGATTATAAAATTATGAGTGTCTCGTATTATAACTGCATGTGTTATGTTTCTAATAAGCCAAGTTAAAATGAGTAAAGAATTCGATTAGTTATGTATTTATTGGAGGCAAACAGTTACCTCAGTACAAGTGAATGGACTAGATTGCTGGGGACTTCAAGATAACGACAAAGTCTGCACCTCCTATGGCTTGCTCTAGGTAACTCCACTTCCTGGAGACCCATATCCTGCCTGTAATAGCTCTCTCCCTACTCCAAACACAACTGATTCAAATGATCAGTGCATCAACAAACTCTGTAGAAGCCTGAAACGATCCTGATTATTGTTTGTTAGATGTGATAGAGGAGACAAAAGGGAGTCTCCGTCTGAAGCTCCACCACGTAAACCACTCTGCCTCAGAGGGGAAGGACGTGACTGGGTGGACGCTGGCGTTCCCGGGAGAGCCATCTCCATGCTGAATTCTTTCACCCGCACACACAAACTCCCTTATCTTGGAGAACAGCGAAAACGTTTTTATTTATCCAATTTCGTATTTATTTTCTATTTCATTATTTCATCTTTAATTAATCTAATTTATATATTTAATTCAATTATTGTTGTATTGCCCAGAGAGGGGAGCTCTCTAAACTCGTTGTACACTGTACAATGACTGTAAAGGGATTTCTGATTCTGATTCTAATTCTGATTCGGATTCTAAACAACGTTTGATTCTAGATGGTTTACAGGTACAAATGGGTGGCCTCCGGAAAAAGCTCCTCCCAGCCTGAAACAGAAAAAAAAACGAGTACAGGAACTAGGCCCGTCAAAATAAAAACAAACACCACGTCAATGTTAGAAAATTATGACCCGTTCCCACCAAAATTGGCATGCATATTTCCACTTATACCCACTTACACCGCTGAAAATATGAAAGCAATCGCCACAGTATTTTTGGTTGTATGGGCATTACCCTCTTCCTCTCCATACTGTAGCTGCTAGTTTAAAGGGATCATCCAGCCACGATGGTCCATTTTTCAACAAGCTCAATTTGTTTGTTTTTTAAATCGTGAAAATAATACATTAGCTTGCATTTTAAATTTCATCAGTATTTTTTGGAGAAGTCAATACAAAAGTAATCACCTTCACCTGCCCGCCCCGACCCCTCCCTCCATGTCTTGGTGGGAGGCACGACTCCAGGGTACCAAGTTTTAGAATTCAGGTAATCCTAGTGTTAAAGAACCCAGCGGCACCTGTTCTTCTTGAGTCAGTTGGGGAAAGAAAAACTTCAATTTGCAATCTCACAATATTTTATATCTCAGCACAATACTGCATCAAGATTTAAAAAACTTTTCTTCTGTCCGCACAGAGAAGATGAATGACCTCTCTGAATGTGGGCCAATGTGTTATTTTCTTATTCACACTCATGTACTTTTCCATACTTTTCCACTCCAGCTTCATATGTTCGATGTAAGGGGATGTTTTTCCAAAGAAGGTGAAAGCCTCACAAAAGAAGCAGAAACGACGTAGTCGTGAATCCTTAGAGAAGCTGCTTTGAAAAAAAAAAGAAAATATTGGGGTTTTAATTCTCTTAATTTCAAGCATTACTACAACTAAAGTGCAATCCTATTTCTATTAGTGTTGCACTGTGGTCCCATCACTTGTTTTGAAGTAGGTAAAAACTAGATTGTAGTAAATGTTATTGACCACTTGATGGCGCCATAAAATAAATGAATCAAATTGAAGTGTCAGTCGATGTGTCAGCACAGTTGACTGGAAGTATTGACGCTTCATCTCAGAAGCTCATCTTTGCTTTTAGGGTTAGTGACATCTGAAAATAACCTCCGTCCTCACTTAATCAACTCGTGTTTCAAAGTTTCTGTCGTCAGTCTACCAGCAAAACCGGAGTACGCCAGTAACAACTACGTTGCAAAAACTACATTTTAATGTAATGGGGTCAAATTGGGTCTCAGGTTGTCTTAATTGACTGCCCTGTGTGCATGAAATGACACATGAGCACAGCATGCAACTCCTTATCGGACACATCCAAAGCGAGAGTGCGTTGAGCGTATAAAACAAAAACAGAAACATGTACAATAAAAACATACTTGTGTGCATAAAATGAAACATGAACTCAGCATGCAACTCCAAAAGACTCTACTGGAGATCCTAAATAATGTAAATACGGTGCGTCGGTTGTGAACTCCAGCAGTGGGATGGAGGGGGACACGATAGATGGGGAACTGGATTTGGACGAAGTGAATCCTCGAAGGAAGTGTCAGCTGGTGGGAGTGGCAAATCCTCCTCACCTTTTCGCTGATGTCCCACGGATACAGAGGGAGTGTCAGCTCCTCTCCATGTTTCGGTATCTCTTCGTTTTTTGTTTGGGGTTCCCTCGAATCTTGCGCTTGGTCGAGGAAACAATGTGACGCAGAAAGAAAAATAAGTTGGAGGTAAAAAATTTACTCCCAACTTTTTAATGGAAAATCCATCTGTTTTATAAAAAATAAATGTCTGTGGCTGGAAAAAAAAGTCAAAATCGTCAATGGTCAGGGCTTGTGACAGCCTTTGCTACCCATTGAGCAGGAGTGACAAAAGAGGTTCCCGGTGAAAAGCAGCAGCCAGTGAGATGATTTCTCCTTGATTGGCGTTCGAGGCATGGTTCGGAGCAGGTGGAGACGTCTGCGACATGATGGATTCTGTCTCAGTCTGCTAGGTACATAACTGGTCAGAACATAGTATGAGGAGCAGGATTTGGACCCAAAGTCCGACATGACACGGAGGTTGAAAAGTTAAAGTCTTTATATCGAAACATTTTAAGTAAAAACAATAATACATATACACACATTAAATTATTATATGTAAATCTGTTAGACGAGTGTAGTGCATTGGTAAGATTATCAGTAAATGTTTATAAAGATATTAATTTTGTTTTCATATACACAGCATGTATATTTGAAAAAGTTCACAAGCCACGTTTATAAATGTGTGAAGAGAATTGTTTTGTTTGTTTTTAGTTTCTACTTTAGGATCCTTTTTATATATACAAATCCTATTCCAAAGAAGTTGGGATGATGTGTGTGTCATCGCCACAGGATGTTTAATTGAATGCACTACAAAGACAAGATATTTAATGTTCAAACTGATAAACTTTAGTGTTTTGAGCAAATAATCATTAACTTTGAACAGGTGACAAAAAAGACTGAGAAAGTGAGGAATGCTCATCAAACACCTGTTTGCTACATCTGTGGTGGTGAACAGGCTACTTGGGAGCTGGTGTATGCCATGATTGGGTATAAACGGAGCTTTCCTGAATTCCGCAGTCATTCACGAGCTAAGATGGGGCAAGGTTCACCTCTTTGTGAAATATTGCTGGAGAAAATAGTACAAGATCCAACATGGTCCATTTTTTACTAACAAGCTCAGTTTACATTTTTTTTTTTATCAGGAAACTGAAATGAATGATCATTATCTTTTTCTATCCATATTCATTTTGGAGAAATTAGGAAATAAGTGACGACTTCAAAAACACCTACTTTTAATGAGGAATATGACGACTCCCCCCTCCGCTCTCTCCATGTTTCGGCGAGTCTGTAAAGGAACCGATTACAAACTCTCCATTGGAATTCATTGTACTTTGATTGCTTATAACGTCCAAAAACTGTGATCTATTGGCACCAAAATTCATGTGGACTTCCCTACCTATGACCACTTCAACATATCAAAAGGATTCCCTTTTCTGTGGCTGATTATATGACAATGGGGAACTGTGGAAATGAGCTGAGGTACATGGATGAGACTGGGAGGAGCGCACACTCACACACTGCTTCTTTGCGGATCATGACCTACAACCTACATCCTATTTGAAAGGTAGCAACCTAAATGACACATTCCAATGCGGCCATACTCGGCTATGGAGTCAGCCTCTTCGCTGGAACTTTTTTTTTATTTATTTTAATTTGCTGATCAAAAAATATATAAACTGAGCTTGTTAGTGAAAAATAGTTTAGCTTGGCTCTTGTCCTCCTTAATAACAGGTCAAATTCATACTAACTTTAGAACACACATATTCAAATGTTAAACAAGAATGTTTGTTCCCAAATTGCTAAGCAGAAGAATACAGAGCTTACCTTCATATCCATGGATGTAAGTTGAAGCATACAAGCCATTGTCAAACTTACTATTCAGAGCTTTGGAGGAGGACTTACAAAGCCAATGCACGTCTGTTTCCTTTCATTTTAGCAGGTCCTGTATACATCGTGTTTTGAAGGATGCAAAACCGGAAGAGACCGAGCCAGCGTGCAAGATTTTGTGCTAAGAGTCCATTCAATCCCCGAACAGGATTTTGGGCGGCATTAGCTATTTGTAAGAACTTGGGCCTTGAAGCTGGAGGGCCAAGCACAAAATGTAAAATGGTAATTAGTTGTTGCAGAAATGCTAGTCTTCTTCCTGATTACTGTCGAGGCCACTTGAGAAAGACAATACCCCTCCCCCACCAAGCTCGGGATTTGCAGCACGGTTTTTGCGACTCTCTGACATCTGTTTGCATTCCTGCATGTGGGATTCGGTTCTCTGTCTGGTGTGCAACACAAATGTACAACAATGTGGTAAATCTCTGCTGAGGGATTAAAATGAATATAAGTTAAATAAACATTTTTCCTTTCCTGTATGCTGAATTGGCTCTGTGAACAGTCACTATGATCATTATGTTAGCCACGTTTAGTTTCCAATAAAAGGGTTCTCTACACAAAACTAATTGACTACTCAAACACTTTTCTCTGCCGTTTGACAAACAGGTCCTACGAAAGAGTTAAGAAACTCTGTTCATTGTCATGTGACATTGCAGGCTTGACAGAAATTTTGTTCGTCTGAAATGCTTCTTCACCACACCCAAATCCGAGCCCCTGGTACACATATTGCCTGCAGATGTGGTGAAACTTCCAACACTTCAAAGCGGCTCCTCTCAGACCAACAGTGAGCGCTGACGCCAACTGTAAATGTCCTGGACTCAGAGCATGGAAAATACTCTTAAATCACAATGAACAGGCAGGATCAAATGAGCAAGCAGGAGGGCAGACAGGAAAAAAGCCATAATGCATTATGTATAACATGCATAAATAACTCACCTTTCTGTTCTGAAACAACAATTCAGAGTTCGGGAACACAGAGCCACTGAGATCAATACTGCTGTTTCAGTCCCTCCACATTTTTTAGGATTGTTGTGGCATAAAATGCCAGTTTTTGGGAATTATTATCAGGATTTTTTCTTTGCTTGAAACTTCATTTGTCTAAGCAAACATTTTCTATAAATCTTAAGTGGATTTTTAAGAAAAGATGTTTGAAAAAGCAACAGATATTTCCATATGTGTATATTCTTGATTGAAAAAACATATTTAGCAAACATCTCTCAATCTCTGGAGTTAAATCAAATATGATTGCAAAAGGATTTTTCTCAATGTGGATCTTCATTTTGGTAGACTGCATCTAAATATTATTTAAAGTTTTTGTAAATATTTTTTTAACCCAGATTGCTTCTCCATTAATGATTTTCTCCCTCAGTGATTTTCTCATAGCTTGGTTGTCACTAACAGACAATGGGATGATAGCTTCATAGATTTGACAATGAAATCAAAAACCTTTAGCACTCTTAGACATTTTTTCCAACTGTGTGCCTTGATAAAATGTAATCATCAGCCTGTACTGTGAAACCTCTACAGGTGGCCCATATATCACATTTTCATAGCAATTTATGAATGTTGTTTGGAGCATGTGAAGATATTTAATGTTTAGTGTTATAAAAATAAAGATAATTAAAACATTTTGTATACACAGTGATACTTCTTCAGTTGATAATTCTGCACATATTTCAAATGTGGAGAAAGGTCACTGATGGTGTAGCGGTACACTCACCGGAGTTGTGTGCGGGCAGCGTGGGTTCAGTTCCCACTCAGTGACGGTGTCTATGTCTGTCCTGTGACTGGCTGGCGACCAGTTCATGGTGTCGTGCGCCTTTTGCCCGTAGTCAGCTGAGATAGGCTCCAGCACCCTCCCGCAACCCTGTACACTGTACAGGTTAAGCGGTGTGGATAATGACATGACATGACTTATTTCAAATGTATCTGATTATTAAAATTTAACTAACGTATTTAAAGACATGTTAAATGATTGATTTAGGTCAGATATTGCCCAACACTAGGTTTAACACGTGTTATTGACCGACAAATTTTATATACCTACCGGATTTTCACGACCATTAAGCGAACCTAAAAGTCCTAAATTTTCTCCAAAATGAATTATTATCTTCACCAAGGCGTAATGACAATTTTGTCATAACATTCACTGAACATTGTTTTTCCTCCTTGTAATGCATTGGGACACCTGCATTGTATGGTGTCCCACCCTGGTAAGCGTCTAATGCAGTGCGGAAGATTTGCTCATTAGCCAGTCCCTTCAGGATTTCGCGAAGTTGCAATTGCTACTATTAATGCTAACCCTAACCCTAACCCTAACCCCAAAAATCTCAAAAGAAAATCCCACAAAATTGCACTTACCCACAACTTTGTTAAATCACTGCAACTTCCCAACAACAACTACATTTTAAAAATGCACACTTCACGTCAGTTTGGGTGTTTTTTATAGTAATGGTTGGTGAATTCCTGAAGAAGAAAGTCGTCACGCCACATACAATTTTACATGAAGGCGAACGTTAACAGCAGAGAGACACGGCGCAGAAAAAATGCAAAGCATTTACCATTCAAAAATTTGGCAAAGGACCATAGAGACCATTATCTGGATCTCCTGCACAAAAGTGTTTTGTTCTAAATTAATAATAGATTATGAAAGATTATAGAAGACAGCACTTCATGACTGATACACACGTGAAAAGTACTGAAAGAAACATGCACAATCTAGGTGGTTGGAAACTGGTTAACACGATGGCCTCACAGTTCAGTGGTGCAGTGTTCGATTCTGGCTCCGGCCTTCCTCTGTAGAGTTTGCATGTTCTCCCCGTACCTTGGTGGGTTTTCTCCGGGTACTCCGGTTTCCTCCCACATTCCAAAAAACATGCATGGAAGGTTAATTAAACACGCCAAATTGTCCCTAGGAGAATGGATGGTTGTTCGTCTTTGTGTCCCCCGCGATTGGCTGACAACCAGTTCAGGGTGTACCCCGTCAAATGTACGAAGACAGCTGGGAGAGCACCAGCACCCCCGCGACCCTCGTGAGGAGAAGTGGCTTAGATAATGGATGGATGGATGATTCAATCAACACAAATACTATTGATTTGATAAAAAATAAGTACTAATTTAGTATTGACTAAAACAATGACGGAAATTAGGAATACATTCAATAATGAATGCCTTATTAAAGTGCAAAATAATGATTGCTTTGTTTTTGTTTTTAATAAATATGTATCAATTTATTGATAATTGATGCACAGACATAACACATATTGGGAAATTACTACCTAGTTGTACCCGACCAAATCAAAATTTCCTACTCTTATTTTCTCTATTTCTTTCCTCACAAATTCTCTGGCATCTAGTGCCACTCCGTCCTTCATTGTCACATATTGTTACAGGAGGTCAAATTTAAAACAAAAGATGACAAGTACAATTAGAAGAGGTAAGTATTTAATATACATAATTTATAAATAAACTAATAAATACAGAAAACAAATTGTTTAATAAGAATAAATTATGAACATAGATGTGATATAAAGCAACCCTGGAAATCGCGCACGCTGAAGACCATCATACTGCTGTAGTTTTTTTTTCTTAGATGTATACAGTCTGGTAACATTTATGTTATTCCCCTTGCTTCTCAAAGATAGGTATTATTATAATTCCGTGTCACCTGAGTGACACAGTTTATAGTCCCTTGTTCCATCCATATTGTACTTGCAGACGGAAGAAAAGAGACAAGACACTCAGTGAACTGTAATGAGATCTGTATTTCAAGAAAGAATTGTCCGATCTAAGATGGTTACGCAGACTTCAGCATTAATGAAATATCTGAAAATGTCTTTGTTAAAGTAAAGAGAGCAGCCTTACTGTACTAAATACAATATTGACATAACAGTGTGCAAAAACTTTGTATCCTCTGCAATGTCTGAGAACCCTATTTCTCTCCTCAACCTTCACCACTTGTTTTCCTCTCTGCTTCAACCGAGAAAGATAGACACGTCTATCCAGAAAACAACCGACGTGAATGAATTTGTCAGGTGCGCTGTCTCAGCACCCTGAGACGTGTGCGTGTGTGCCTGTACGAGTGTGTGGGTGCTTGGAAACTTTGCAGGTTTAGTGTGTTGGAGTTGCCAGCAGCTGAATTCAATCCTCCGAATCACTGCAGCTATTTAATAAGCTGTGGGATGCCAACACATCACCAGATTGTCCACGCTCGTTACCAAGTTCAGAATCTGAATCATGCCCTTTATTGTCATTGTACTCTGTTTACAACGAGATTGGAGAGCTCCCCTCTCAAGTCAAGTCAAGTCAAGTCAATTTTATTTGTATAGCCCTTAATCAACAACAGTCTCAAAGGGCTTTACATAACCACAATCGACATCCACTGGTCTTAACCCCCAGGAGGGCAAGGAAAAACTCACAAAACCTCATTAGGGGAAAAGTGAGAAACCTTGAGAAGGGACCACAGATGGGGGAATCCCCCTTCCAGGATGACCAGGCTGCAATGGATGCCAACTGGGCAACATTTGACACATACAATGATGCTATACAATGTTAGATGAGATAATGTGAGAGTCAATCAAATGAAGTGCTGCAGGAAGATGACTGCAGTGGAGTGGGTGCAATATATATATATATATATATATTGTATATATATATATATATATATATATATATATATATATACAGTCTTGTTCCTCCTCAAGTCGATGACAATCTCCCTGGTTTTTGCAGTGTTCAGCTGTAGTTTGTTGTACTCACACCAAGCCGTTTGTCTCTGTATTCCCTGTAAGATGTCTCATCTCCTTTTGACATCAGACCGACCACTGTCGTATCCTCAGCAAATTTGACGATGGTTTTTGTTTCCGTAGGCCTGGAGGCAGTCATTGGTGTAGAGAGCGTACAGAAGAGGGCTCAGCACACATCCCTGAGGGAAACCGGTACTCAGCATTTGGGTGGAATGTCTAAGGGCTGAGTGTCACAGCCTGGTTTCTGTCGGTCGAAAAGTCCTTAATCCAGGAGCGTTAGAGGGCGGGGAGGCAGAAAATGTTGGTGTTGATGATGATGTCCGGGATTATTGTATTAAATGCCGAGCTGTAGTCCACAATGAGCATCACTGTATAGCTCTGCTGTTGTTCCAGGTGGCCCAGCACAACATTCTGAGCAGTGTCATCCTCAGTGGATCTGTTAGCCCGGTATGCAAGTTTGTACCTTTAGTGCATTTAGACTTACTAAACCCACTTTTATTTATTTATTATATTGCCTTTTCCTTGACCACAGATCCTTTGTTGTCTGCACTATGTCCGTGAATATTCACGGCCTGCCTGCCTCACTATTTGCGCCCCGCACCTGTGATCCGCATGCCGCCCCGTCGGGACTACAATCCACCTCCGTGGAAGTGTTTTGACTCGCTTTTTAGCTTAGCCAACTGGCCACTATGTTTGCCACGGCATCGCCTACCACGTGGTGGGGCCGTGTAGACACGGCAGAGGTCCGCCTGGATGTCAGCAGACAGCATCTTCTTCAGCCAACCGCAGTCAAACACATCGAACCTCCAAAACCACAATGCAAGTCCTACAAAGATTGAGGACCATATACCAGTAGAGAGTCCATGAATGAAGCACCAATCGCCAAAAACACCAGCCACTGTACGTCAGCTTGATTAAAAAAACAAAACAAAAAAATCTTTAGATAACGAATATTTGGAAAATATTGGCTAAAACAAAAATAAATAAATAAAAAAATCGGTCCACTTTCAACCTTCATGTTTGACAGTGTGTAGTGAGATTTTGTTATGGGAGCATTAAAAACATGCACTTTCACAAATACAACCTGATGATAATAATGGATACTAGCAAATCAGGGTACAGTGTTCCCTCAGTTTACAACATATTTTAGTTCACACATTTAGAATGACAGCCGCAGTTTTTATCCATAAAATTAGCACATCTAAAGCAATATCATCGAGATATTGGACCTCACTTTCATTGAAAATTCATCCATACATCTATCCATTATCTGTACCGCCTCTCCTCACAAGGGTCGCGGGGAGTACTGGAGCCTATCCCAGCTATCTTCGGGCAGTTGGTGGGGGACACCCTGAACTGATTGTCAGGGCAGACATAGACGAACAGCCATCTGTGCTCACACGCATACCTAGGGGCAATTTAGAGTGTCCAATCAACCTGCCATGCATGTTTTGGGAATGTGGGAGGAAACCAGAGTACCCGGAGGAAATCCACACAGGCAGGCCGGAGCTGACATCGAACCCATGACCTCTGCACTGTAAGGCCATCGTGCTTACCAGTCGTCCGCCGTGCTGCCCGTAAATAAATGTACTCCACCAAATTAATGAATAAATCTAAATCTAAGAGACTCAAAACATTTGGATATATCTAAATTACATTTTTTTCAGATTAGTTAATCCAAAATATTTCAATTGTATTGAATCATTTTGTTTGAATCTAATTAATTAAATCAGTGGTTATTGATCAAAGTTGAAGTACATAAAATCTATTCAATTATATTAATTGTCACTTTGTTGGCTTAATTTTTTTATGTAGACAATGGGCACATTTTTTACAGTGTGTTTGTTGAAAATTGAGTATACTCTCAATACACCACCATTGTTGGTGCAAAATAAAATTGATTTGATGTTACCTTCATTTTATTACTTCTGAGTCACAATAGACCCAGCTATTAAACATCAAATCCCTGCACAGGTTATCCAGTGCTATATATCTACATCAGTTTGATCCTGCAGGGGGCAGAACAACAACTTTAACTTCTTCAACTAAAGGTGTAACTATCCAACACCTGCATCCACTTAACCATTCCCAAGCTCTAATATCGCTTATAGCCAACTTAAGGAAAAGCGCTGACCATCATCAAAAAATTTAGATGGGTCTACAATCTACAGAAGGCATACTGTGCTGTGTATGGACAGAAACATCTGCACCATTCTTGAGAACAAATCTGTATTTCATAAATTTTTGTTATTTTCATGCCCATTTTAACTGCTTGGAACCTATTCTACTTTTTGCTAGAAAAGACACCTCTCACACATTTAAAGGTAAGTCTTTGTATTTTATAAAGAAAACCTTTACATGCCTTTTCTTTTCCAGGGGTTCTCCTCAATTGGTCAGCCATGAAAAGTTATTCTGTCAAATCTTGTGAATACCGTGTATAATACAACACATCACCTTTAATTCTTTTTTCCTATGTACTTGTTACGGTCTCCAGATTTGCTGGTATCCTTCATTACCAGAGTAAACAATATGAATGACTAGTGATTCATAACAGTCTACATTCAAGTGTAAATGCTTTTCAATGCCGGTTCTCTAATTTTTTTTTTTGGGGGGGTCTTGTGTTCTCTATGGGATTTTACAGTAATTACTTTTTTCTGAATAATTACAAATAGATGCAGGCAAATATTGGTTATGAAGACTGTTCATACCCATGGAGTGATTGATGCATTATGTTGAGTGTGGGCGTGTGCGGCGAATGCGTTTGTACTGTGACTGTTAACATCATTTGTTGTTTGTACTCAGTGATTTTACACTCTCACTGCTCTCACCTACTCTTCAAACCAAGCCGCGCCATCCCTGTGTGTCCATCCTGTATATTGTTTACTAGAAAATCTCAGCAAACTTAATGCTGTAATTTAATTTTTTTTCAAATAATAGATATGATGGGGTGCTTTACAATTGCCAAAGTGATGATGGTCTTCTTTAACTTGCTCCTCTTGGTGAGTACAGCATGTCTGTTTTTATTAGAAGCATATGATCAAAATGTTAAGGCAAACGAGTGTTTGTGAATATAGTATTCCCCTGTATATTTGTCATTCGCAAATTCACCTAGTTGGTCATTTTGGGGGAAAACCCAATTTCTGTTATTTTCTGCAAAGAAAACTCACCTATTTGCTCTTTTTATGCTCGTGGTCAAAGAAAAATAATTCAAAATATTACTTTGTGGCCATCTTGTGGAAAAGCTTTTTAAGCGAGATCAATTTTTTGTGGATTTTTCACTGTCAGCAGCATGGCTCAGTACTTGTGCAAATAGTGGACACTTTAACTGTATTTTTACATGAAGTTTTATGTTCGAAGAAATTGGGGGAAAAATCTTAAGAAAATTAAATATTTTTTTTATTCCTCTTCAATGTCCTGTAATACAGTTGTGTTGCACAAACAATGTATAACTGGAAAGAAGACAAAATACAATGATGCTCCCTTTACCCCATTTGTCACTGCTGTGAAAATGTTCAGCTCATTACATCTATACACATGTCTTCTGTTTAATACTCATTTTGATAAACTACCACATTTTTCACCCTATAACAATGTGCAAAACAGACAATCACAAATAAACTAGACGATTAAGAACACAAACCAGCAATAGAACATGGAGTTAAAATTATGCCAAAAACAGACAAAACATGACACACACAGAACAATTTACAAACACACTGTGTAGTGCAAATACAAAACATCATTCACAAACTAATGCATTTTGTTTTCCACGGAAGGACTGTACCTATCAAACAAATACATCCGGCTTCAGTAATAATCCCATCCATTGTCCCTGTTTTTATTTATTTACCCATCCATCCATCCATTATCTGTACCGTTTCTCCTCTTTAGGGTCGCGCGGGGTGCTGGAGCCTATCCCAGCTATCTTCGGGCAGTAGGCGGGGGACACCCTGAACTGGTTGCCAGCCAATCGCATGGCACCCAAAGATGAACAAACCATCCGCGCTCACACTCATACTTAGGGGCAATTTAGAGTGTTCAATCGACCTGCCATGCATGTTTTTGGAATGTGGGAGGAAACCGGAGTGCCCGGAGGAATCCCACGCAGGCACGGGGCGAACATGCAAACTCCAACCAAAAAAGGCCGGATCCGGGATTGAACCCACGACCGCTGTTGTCTCTCACTGTGAGGCCATAGTGCTAACCAGTCGGGCCACCGTGCCGCCCTTATTTATTTATTTATTTATTTATTTGGGGCGGGGGGGTCTGAGCAGAGAACAAACGCACCATTATGCCACTGTCAACATGACGGCATACCTACTTTCTGGGGGGTATGCAGACACATAACAAGCGCTCCCCCCAAAAAATGATAAAAATCATAATAATAATAAAGATTTCTTTTTTTTTACATGTAGCCTATAAATACATTTTTGGGGGAAGGTCACACCTTACCTACTGTTTATTAACCACTTTGAAAAGTTGATTTTTATGTCTTCATAATCTTTCTCCCTCTACCTCTTTCGGTTTTGTGCCCATGAACACTTGCTTCTCCATCTTTAGCATCATCAGATGTTTGAATTGTAAACACTCCCTGCCCGCGTACTCGAGTGCCCGTGCACTGAGAAGGGTCCAGCTGCAGCCGGGTCGTTACTGTTAGGACACATGAACGCCCACTGGGCGTTCCTTCCAGCGTTTAGTCGACCAATGAGAAGGATCCAGTTAAAAACGAGGTGTTCCCAATTACGACAGTGTTGCCCAGTGGGCCTTGGTGATATGATCGACCTATTTTATGGCATTAGATTTATGCCACAATTACGTAAGCATAATTTCAAATACTGCGTATGAAAACATGTTTTGTGCGGACAAAAATGTGTTTCGCGTGTAAAAGACCCTCCAGGTGTATGCACAAAATTGGTTTTACGCTTACACCTTCTCTCTCCTCTACAAAACGCTGATTCGCGCTTGCGATGCAGGCGTGACAATCGTGCCACAATTCTTTGAATTGAGTAAGTGAATTAGCAGTCTCTGATATGGCAGAAATTACATTTGGGTAGGTTTAAAAAAGGCCAGGCTGTTACCGAGCCTATTCACAGAATGGGAAACATGAGGCATATTTCTCAATTCACTGTCTTCCAAATAATTATGCAAATTGGATTTAAGACTCAAAAAGTTTTTGGGGGTTTGTCTTTCCATTAAACTCATGGGTGGAACTGTGTCTCAAGGCTCTCTAGATCATTGACATTGATCTCAGACACGATTATAAATAGTCCCGAAGGTGAGCCTTGATTAAAGGAAAACTGCTTCACAGTAATGTTCCACATTATTAAGCAGGCCACAGGTTTCAAGCAATATGAGGGAGAAAAACGATCTTGCTGCAGCTGAAAAATGTATGATAGTACACTACCTCGCTCAGGGTATGAGAGCATTGGATATTTCCAAAAAATGTTTGCCTGTGTAGTGTTTTGGTACACAAGTTTTATTTTGGCGGGCCTAGTTCCGGTTTTCCACCTTGCTTGTCCTGGGTTGCTTTAACGTTCAGGCTGGGAGGGGCTCTTTCTGGAGGCCATCCATTCGTACCTGCATGCCAACTGCAATCTACACTGATTAAGAGCCAGTAAGACCAGCAGGCAGTTGCCAGATAATTCGTGCTCTCACAGTGATACTTCGACTGGCGCTATAGTATCTACCCCAACCCAGAACCCGCTGACCTCTCCAAATTGCCCCCAGAGTACCTCATTTTGGCTTCAGCCTTTAATAAAGTGTTGGCGCATGCCTTGCCTCCACATCAACCTTACGACTGTGCCAAAGACCTACGCCTTGACGCTCCCCTTCCGTCCAGCAAATTGTATAATCTCTCCCGGCCCAAGAGGGAGGCTATGAAGAATTACATCACCGACTCTCTGGCTTCTGGTCTAATTCGTCCGTCCTCTTCTCACGTAGGAACAGGAATTTCCTTTGTAAAAAAGGAGGACACTACGTATAGCGTTTCAGGGCCTGAACAAGATAACGGTCAGGAACAAGTACCCCTTCCCTCTCATTGATCCCTCCTTTCAGCCTTTCTTTAACTCATTTACTACCATTGACGGCTAAACACGTCAAAGATCCATTTTTCTTTTTTTTTTACTCGGCTGGTAGTAAATGAGTTAATGCCAAGATCTTTACCAAGTTAGACCCTCAAAACACTTTCCACCTCATTCGTATCTGTGAATGCGATGAGTGGAAGACCACTTTCAACACTCCCTCGGACATTTCGAGTATATGGTCATGCCCTAACGCCCCTGCAGTGTTTCAGCACATTATGAATGAGGTTTTTTTTTTTTGTGACACACTGAACTCTATCCTGATGATATTCTCATCTTTTCCCATTCCCACGAGGAACACTGCTAGCATGTAAAGTTGGTTATTCACAACCTCCTTGAGAACAGGTGATACGTCAAGCCGGATAAATGCAAGTTCTATGTCCCCTCTGTAAGCTTCTTGGGTTTCATCATTGCCAAGGGTCAGCTTAAGCCTGAACCAGTTAAGAATGAGGCAGTTGAACATCTCCCAACAACCATAAGTAGCTCCAATGATTCCTGGGCATTTCTAACTATTCCCACCGCTTCATCTGTGACTACAGAAAGGTAGCAGTCCCATTAACTCAACTTACCCCCACAAATTCCCCTTTCTGTTGGACTTTGTAGGTGGACAAAGCTTTTGCAAAACTCATGGCACTATTCAAGAGTGACCCCATCCTCAAGCACTCAGACCCATCCCTCCAATTTGTGGGGGAAGTGGATGCGTCTGACACAGGAGTGGGAGTCATATGGTCCCAGCGGGATCTCGGCACCCACAAGTTGTACCTCTGTGCCTTTTCTCACAATACTTCAGTCCAGCAGAGTGTCGCTCACTTTCGACATCTCGGTGAACCACACTGTAGAGAAGAAGGAGACCAGCACGCTAGACATACGCACAAAAGGGCACAAGAAGTCATCTTTTACTGTTGAACTTGGTTGCCATGGTAATGGACAGAATCTGCCCCCTGTGGTGCTTTTTAAAAGAATGACACTAACTAAAAAAAATTTCCAGCTGCAGTCATCGTTACGGCGAATCAAAAGGGCTGGATGGACAAGGAGAAAATCAGAAAGTGACTAAGTTGAGGTGTATGTAAATAGACCAGATGTTTTTTTTCCGCGCATCCGCGTCCGTCCCTGTTGATCTGTGACTCCATGCGCTACATAGATGAGACTGGGAGGGCACTCGCACACTGCTTCTTTGCTGATCACGGTGAGGACACACGGCATAAAACCACCAGTCGGGATATTTACAGCAACTGAAGAGGAAATGAGTAGACATGCACATTTGTTTGGATGTGGATTAACTCCAGTTTTTTGACTGTAGGCGGACGCAACTACAACGCACTGTTTTATTCTTCGGAACGCGCTCTGCGTACACCACTTAAAGTAGGGTTCCAATGTGGCCACACTCGGCTGTGGAGTCAGCTTCCTCCTCGTTGGAAGTTTCTGTTCGTTGAACAAAAACGAAATTGACGCAGATCCCTGCCGTGACGCTGACAGCTCATCAGTGGGTGGTCAAGCCCTTCAGGCTTTCTCTGCTGGCCTAACATAATCAAGGAAAAAACTATAATATCCTTCACATTGATGTCATATTTTATCCTAGTGATGTATTTTTAGGGGAGAGTTTTTATACAAAATTCCGCTAGCTTGTGTTGCCAGGCAGGTTTTACTATAGCAGTAGGACGCACTATTTGTCCTAGGCCTTCAGATACAATCGTGCGGGTGTCTGTTCTGTCAAAGTCAATGGGCTTTCAGAGTTGCGATAGCCAGTCAGATCATGAGTTGATGACAGTAAGGCCTTTTCACTGGCTTTACGCTGAAGGTGATGAACGCATTTTGTGATTGGATACGCACTCGTGAGGGGGCAGCACTATGCGGAACCAACACACCCGTAAGTTGTTACTGGCGAATGTCTTAACTGGCGAAAGTCGTAACTGGCGACCGTTCAAAAATTTAAAATATATTCTTGCTTTTTTAAAACTGTGGTATATTTTGTTATTGATGTATGGGTCTGGCTCAGCTTCCCTCCGGACAGGTCGCCGAGCATGGCAGAATTGGTGATGGAAAAAACTTCTCTGACACAGCCATTTTGGTTTGAAAGAGACTTTATTCTCGTCACATGCTGATGTCAAAGGAAGTCTCCCCAAAAAGAAAAAGAGAAAGGGTTTCCCCTCTCTCCAGCCTTCCCTTCTTATAGGGAATGGCCACACCGGACATCAATATCTAATTTTACCTTGTTGCATATGCATTCTCATTGTACTAGTCTTTCATTTTGCCCCCAAAACCCCCTACGTTGAGAGCAGACGTAGTTGCTCTTTGAAGTGGCCTTCTGGTGCCATCCTGACTTCAACTATCACCTCGATTGCTCCACACCTAAATACAGGTCAAGCCTTTTGTCCTCCTGGGCAGTATCTCGTTTACATTGGAATTTCAATACAAAGGCTGGTCACTTCTTTAGTCTCCAATTCCCTCTTAGTTATTTAAAGAGAATTACTAAAATGTTCATAATAGTGGATATAAAAATACACTACAAAAACAAAATGGCCAAAAAAGGGAAAAGTGTGCATTTAATTGCAGGAGTCTGACGAATGTTCGGAAACCCTTTCTGATAGCTGCATTCAGCATCATCCATCCATCATATGTACCGCTTCTCCTCACTAGGGTCGCGGGGGGTGCTGGAGCCTATCCCAGCTATCTTCGGGCAGTAGGCGGGGGACACCCTGAACTGGTTGCCAGCCAATTGCAGGGCACACAGAGACGAACAACCATCCGCACTCACACTCATACCTAGGGGCAATTTCGAGTGTTCAATCGGCCTGCCATGCATGTTTTTGGAATGTGGGAGGAAACTGGAGTACCCGGAGGAAACCCACACAAGCACGGGGAGAACATGCGAACTCCACACAGGAAGGCCGGAGCCGGGATCGAACCCACGCCCGATGCTGTCTCTCACTGTGAGGCCATTGTGCTAACCAGTCGTCCACCGTGCCGCGCATTCAGCATCATTTGGTGGGGAAAAAATGCATCTCCCAGTTTTTACAATATAGATAATACACAATTTAATAATATTTAATCAGATATGTCAAGGAACAACCAGACAAAACAATGTTCCATATCAAAATGCAGCAATTTGATATTGTTTCACAAATCCTGGCTTGAAAAAGCCTTGCTCTTTTTGATGATGCAATGTTTATTGCTCAACAAACCCGGCACTTTTTTAGTTTTCTATAAAGGGAAGGTTTGGGCAATAAGATAACTCCACCCAAATGCAGTGATTTGCCCTCATATTCAACTTATTTTCTTGCAGGTGAGTGCCCTATCCCTTCTGGCGATGGGAATCTGGACAAGTGTCGATTGGGCCTCCTATCTTCAGATCCTGGGACCTTTCTCCAGCCAGGACATGAATCATGTCAATGTGGGCTATTTCTGCATTGCTATTGGGGCCTTACTGGTGCTGCTCGGACTCTTAGGCTGCTGTGGAGCTCATAAGGAGAGCAAATGTCTTCTGCTCACAGTAAGTGAATCAACACCTTATTGCCAATATCTCTCAAAAATGTATCTCACTTAATTTACTTGTAGACATGCACATTTGTTTGGATGTGGGTTGTTCTGTTTTGTTTGTTTGTTTGTGTGTTTTGCAAAAATAACTGATAAACCATGATTCTAAAATTACATTGAAGTGTGACTTGACTGCAGTTGAGTGAATCTCACTGAAGTAAAATTCATAAATCCCCTAATTGCATCGATTTATATATCGTCTGTCTCATCAGCAGCTACATTATAATTAACATTTACACCTCCTTCTTCATCTACATACAGCAGTATTAACAAGATGATAAATTATGGGAACACAAGGTATTTTCAGACAGAATATAATTACCAAAAACAAAGAGTATTTATATTTTATAAAAACGTGTACCTGTTGCAACATATTAAACACTAAAGTCTCTATCCCACCGAGGGGGTGAACATGAACATTTACGACTGTTGGCAAGGTAGATAAATGGGCATTCAAGCCAGCATTTTTCTGGATTCCTTCATGGTCGCAAATGTTTTTCAAACAGTGTCTTCATGTACTGGCCATTAATTTGGCATTTTAGTGTATGTTTATTGAAGTCTTGAATTTGGGGCAAAAACTGTGTGGAGCCATCTTCAGGTTAAAATGTGGACTGCATATCAATATGGCTTTTTTTTCTTTGATTGGACCAGCAGAGAAGTTGATGTAGTCGCTCTGCCTCCGCCGTGGTATTCAAGTGTATCCATCCCGTATACACCTCCGTAGCAAGTTAGAGTTGGAATAGTGATTTATAACGTTTCAAAGCTCATTTGCTTATTTTGGAGCAATGAGCATTGATTCCACTGCTACCAGTTTATCTGTTTGAAATGCATAATCCTGAGTAGTCGACTAGAAAGTCATTGGTATGGGGTTGAAACCTTGTATGCCTATTTTTAACTAAAACGGACTAAAATGTTTTTGAGTTTTCGCCGACTAAATTTACGCAAACTGGACTAAATTTTGGGGCTAGTTTCCGTCAAATAAAATTAGACTAAAACCTTTTTGAGTTTTTGACGACTCAAACTAGACTCAAACCTTTTTGAGTTTTCATCGAGTAGAACTCGACTAAAACCATCACTAATGGAATGACTAAAAAAAAAAGTTTTTGGGTCCAAAAGATTAAGACTAAGACTAAAATCTAAAATGCCTGCCAAAAACAACACTGCTTTTTAAAGGGCCTTCATTCTTTATTTTCCTCAGGCAGACTGTTCAGGGGGCCTTACCAGACCAGACCTGAGAATTCTTCTTCATATGTTCAAAGCAAATCAGATAAATAATTAGGACCTAGACCATTACTGGCTTTAAAAACAATTTAGAGGAACTTGAAATGGATCCTGCAGTGTACAGGTTACCAATGTAGACTTTAATGTCAAGAGTATAACAAAGAGTGTTTTTTTTTTCATTTTTTTATCAAGACACACAAAAAGATTTTTTATCTTAAGCAAACACTGCTTTTATCACCTGTATAACTGAGTATTGTAAGACTCTTCTTTCTGCTCCACTGCAGCTTCTTCAAAACAAAGCTGTGTGAGTTCTGACGAGGACCAGAAAGAGAGCACACATTACATAAATTTAAAAATTTAGTTTTGAATAAAAAATAACCCTGAGGTTTTTTAACCTGCTCATGTGTTGGTGGCAAAGGATTTAAGTTTTAAATTACGTTTTTCTCTATGTTCTTCAGGACCAATGACTTAACAATATATTGTATTGTATAATATAACAATTGTTAACATCTGCATGACAATAAGACATTTCTTTTGAGGACAAATGTTACTATGGACTTTGATGATTACCTGAATGGATTTAGAATTGAGAAGGATTTGTTCACTCTTGGCGGCACGGTGGTCGACTGGTTAGCACGATGGCCTCACAGCGCAGAGGTTGTGGGTTTGATTCCGGCTCCGCCCTTCTTGTGTGAGGTTTGCATGTTCTCCTCATTCCTGCGTGGGTTTCCTCCGTGGACTCCGGTTTCTTCCCACATTCCAAAAATGCCTGGAAGGTTGATTTAACACTCCCAGTTGTCTTTAAGTGTGAGCGCAGATTTTTGTTTGTCTTAGTGTGCCCTTCGATTGGCTGGCAACCAGTTCAGGCTGTCCCCCGCCTCCTGCCTGAAAATAGCTGGGATAGGCTCCAGCACCCCCGCGACCCTTGTGAGGAGAAGCGGTACGGATAATGAGTTGTTGACTCTTCAAAGAACATTGTACCCTGCTGTTGTTTTATATGAGATATCTTAAATGGATTTGATAAAATAAGTGTTTTGAATTTAAATTTTGTAATATGCTTTATTTAAGGTATTTGGGCATGGGGTATTTTCCCCACACTGTATAGTTAGGGCATGAACACTCAATAGTGTCATTCTTGCTGTACTGTCCAAACTATATTTTCTTGCTATTTTTGCCAATTCAGTAAATGTATTTTAACGGTGGGTAGTGTGGATGCATATAGACAATTTTCTGGTGTTGAAATTAACACTTAATGGTGTTGCATTAACACTTGCAGATTTGCAAACACACGAAAACACAGACATGTCATTGCAGCAGAATACCAAATGGCAAGGAACAACTTTTGGAGCACATAGGTGTTTCACCTATGTCAATCAAGCCTAACTTTAACAAGACTATAACCATTGTTTTCTCTTCTTTTGCAGTTCTTCTCCATCGTTCTCATCATTTTCATTGCTCAAGTGGCAGCTGCAGTTGTAGCTCTGGCTTATTCTTCATTTGTAAGTTTTACACTTTACCATTTTCTTTCCTTCCCCCTTCCTCACTTGGCTCCTTCGGTTTTTCCACCATGCATTTCTGTTCCTCTCCGCTTCTTCTCATTAGGGTCGCAGGGGGTGCTGGAGCCTATCCCAGCTATCTTTGGGCAGTAGGCGGGGGACACCCTGAACTGGTTGTCAGCCACTCACAGGGCACACAGAGACGCACGACCATCAGCGCTCACACTCATACCTAGGGGCAATTTCGAGTGTTCAATCGGCCTGCCGTGCATGTTTTTTTGGAATGTGGGAGGAAAATAGTACCCGGAGGAAACCCACGCAGGCACAGGGAGAACATGCAAACTCCACACAGGATGGCCGGAACCGGGATTGAACCCACGCCCGATGCGGTCTCTCACTGTGAGGCCATCGTGCTAACCAGTCCGGCCACCGTGCTGCCCGAATAGAATAAATTTTTTTTTCAATTAAGGGTGCTAAATCTGAGTACACGGTTGCAAGGGGGGTAATCTTTCTTAGCGCAGAATGGATACACGTTGAGCTAGTGGACTTCTTTATCTCGGTTTCCCCCCCTCTGTGTTAATGATATGCATTTGAAATTAATTATTAATTGTATGTGCAGTTAAAACACCAATAGATGTTATTTTTACAGTGAGAAAAATTGCTATATTGTTGGACAGATCAAATTATTATAATGACCCCAAATGAATAGTTATAGATTAAAATTTGACTCATAAAATGTGTAATTAGAATTTGCATACTATAGTCTGTAACAGGGTTCTAAATTGTCCTCAATAATATTATGGCATAGCCGAAGAACATTGTTTTTTTTAGCTGCATATTTTAAGCAATCGATATTATATAGCTTTTCGATGAATCTTCACATTCCTACTTATTTCTCCTCTTAGCATTTCAAAAATGCCTCTTGACGTCTACCTTGTCAGAAGCAAATTATCTTAGGGATGCTGATCTAGAACAATTGAGGACCAGCTGGTCTGCATTTATTTGACTCTGGGCAAAACAGCCATAATGTACAACAACTATTCGGTGTCATTGATCTCAATTTCTTTTTTTTTTTTTAATGTAGCCAACATCAGTCTGAAGAATGATTAATTAAATTTCCAAAAACCAACTGTTGGCATAAACTGTTGCACTCGAAGTAAGAACAAGGTAAAAATAAATAAATAAATTAGCATTACTCTCCAAGAAGTTTGCATTACCTCAAAATCACCCATTACTATCCAGTTTAAGTGGGCTTGTTGCTCTGATAAAACGTGTTGGCCTCCTGTGGTGTTGAAAATAGATGATACATTTTTTTCCCCACTCAATTTGGGATTGTGATGAAATTCTTGAAACTGTACTACTTCCACAAATTGCTGTTCAGCCGTCGAATACAGACAGTCTCTGCCAACAGATCCTGGGGAAAGCAGGTTTTAACTCCATCATGTATGACATGAGTATTTTCAGGAACTGGAACACGCTGTTGTATAGCCAATCCAGAGCATTCCAAATATTCTCATGTGCTGGCCATGCAAGAACTGTGCGGTTTCAGCTTGCAAGAATTGTGTACAGATCCTTGCAAGAGGTGATGGTCGTGGATGAATGACACAACAATGGGCCTCAGGAAATCGTTGTGGTATCTCTGTGCATGCAATGCCATCAATAAAATGCTCTTGTCATAACATTCGACTGATCATACCATAACAACCAGTGCCACCACAAGCCAGTTGATCCGCAGTGTTGACATAGGCAAACCAATGTGACGGCACACAAGCTGTATGCTGTCAGTCCTAAACCGAGAAAACCGAGATTTATCAGTGAAGCCAACACCTCTCCAATGTGCAAGACTCCATCAAATGTGAGCAAGTCGGTTACCATGACCGACTGGGATCAGGTTGAGAGACCGCGATGAATCCGATGAGCATGCAGATGTACTTCACTGAGACAGTTTCTGGCAGTTTGTGCAGGAAAGTCTTTGGTGATGCAAATCAATTGTTGCAGTAGCGGTCCAGCTGGGTGGTCTCAGATGACCTTGGAGGTGAACATGCTGGATGGGTTACATGTGGTCAGTGGTTGTGAGGCGGTTGGACTGCCAAATTGTCTGATACAACTTTGGAGACAGCTTTGGGTAGAGAATTGAACATTCAATTCGTTGGTAAGCTTTGATGGACATTCCTGATATCAGCATGCTAATTGCATGCTCCCTCAAAACGTCTGTGGCAATGTGCTGTGTGATGATAAAACTGCACATCTTTTATGTGGCAAGACTAAGGCACACCTGTACAGTAAACACCAAAAACCGGGAACCACTTTTTCGTTTTTGTGCTATGTATGTCACAAGCACAATGACAAGAGAAAGATTTTCAAATGAATATTAAGTCATATTCATGTCAAAGGGGTTTACATAATATGCATGGGCTTACTATAAAAGCAAGCACAGACAAACATTCTGAAAATAAACGCAAAGGGACCATGCGCTAAATCAAAATAAGCTTTGACTCCCCTACTGCACGAGACAATGGCTAATTTGCTCCTGTTTACCTGTCTCCCCTATCTCCAGGCCAAGGAGATCCTCAGAGCGTGGGCTACCTCAGGTTTAAAGAAGCAGTATAGTGGTCAGGTTTTGGTCACTAAGCTTCGGAACACCACCATGACAGAGGTAAAGTTTCTGTCTTCTACTGTATGTAAAAAACACTTAGTACAAGTAATTCTGTTTATACTAGTTATAAACCAATGTGCTGTGTATATATATATATATATATATATATATATATATATAATGGCTCAATGAAAATGGATTCTGCCCAATGCCAGTGATAAGACCAGGTGCCCGGGAAAAAGTTGCTGTATTGTACTGGATGAAGACATCACAAGGAACAGAGAACTACATTGTAATTTGCACCAATTCAGCAAATGATTAGTAGAATAATAGTAAGTCAGTGTTCAGGTATGCTGCTGAAGTGGCAGAAGGCTTCAGGGTGAAGGAGAGACTCCATCGTTACATGCATTTCAGGCATTCATGTATCAATCCAGTTTAATTTCAATAAATAATATACATGTTCATTGACATGTCAACTCTCTTTCATAGGGTTGTTTTGCACAAATCCTGGAGTCCCTGAAAGAGCATGCAAACATTGTGGGAGGAATTGCAGCTGGGATTGGTATTTTAGAGGTAAATAGGCACAAAACACAGTAACCCTGTTTTAGAAAGCCAATCTGCTCTTTCAAATGTTATCGTCATATTTTCTATACCCTGTTAAATGATTATGGATTGGATGCAATATTCATGTATTTACACAATGCCATGAAAAAGTATTTGAATGATTGAATGGATGTTTATTGTCATTGCATGTGCAGAAAGTACCAATCAATGAAAATGACAAACAGGCACAACCCATCCAAGAAACATGAAAAACAATGACCAACAGTGTTGGAAAGGACGGAAAAGCCTGTCAGGACTTGCTTTTCAGCTCCCCCAAAATCTTCTATGTGAAAAGGAAGATACTTGGAAGGGGAAGTTGGGAAAAAAATATACGAGGTTTGAGCCATGCATGATGATGTATGAACCTGGGAAAAAAGGCAGCAAAAACAGCCACATTAAAAAGACATTTAACAGATATAAGGATGGCCGAGTGGTCTAAGGCGCCGCGTTTCGGTCCCAGTCTCTCCAGGAGGCCTGGGTTCGAATCTCGAATTTCCCCATTGTGGGACTAATAAAAGGGAATCTTAAAGGCTTGAAAATGTGGGAAGCTGGGAAGCTGGGGGGTGGGGAGGGGCTGGCTATCGGACAGTCTGACTAGCAGGTCAGTCTTTCTAGAAGAGGATGTCCGAAACAGGGAGTGGATTGACTTGTTAACAGCTGTTGAATTGTCAACCAAGATAGGATTTAGCATCCAATACAACCTCTGGTCACCAAATTCCATCCTTACATCCATATTCTGCCGCTTATCTGGGGTCGGGTCGTGGAGGCAGCAGCTTCAGCAAGGAAACCCAGACTTCGCTCTCCCCAATCACGTCTTCCAGCTCTTCCGGAGGGATCCCCAGGCGTTCCCAGGCAAGCCGGCAGACATGGTCTCTCCAGCATGTCCTGGGTCGTCCTCTGGACCTTCTGCCTGTGGAACATGCCCGGAACACCTCACCAGGGAGGCGTCCAGGAGGCATCCTAATCAGATGCCCGAGCTACCTCATCTGGCTCCTCTCAACGTGGAGGAGCAGCAGCAGCTCGACTCTGAGTCCCTCCCGGATGGCTGAGTTTCGCGCCCTATTTTGAAGGGAAAGCCCGGACACCCTGCGGAGGAAACTCATTTCGGCCGCTTGTATCCGAGATCTTGTTATTTCGGTCACAACCCATAAGAACGTAGCTCGACCAGTAAATCGAGAGCTTTGTCTTTTGGCTCAGCTCCCTCTTCACCACGACAGACCGATACAGTGTCCGCATCACAGCAGACGCTGAAACCGATCCGCCTGTCGATCTCTTGCTCCTGTGACATATTTTGTTGTTGATGCGTGGGTCTGGCTCAGCAGAATTCGTGAAAGAAAAAAACTTCTCTGACACAACCATTTTGGTTAGAAAGAGATTTTATTCTCGTCACATGCTGATGTCCAAATAAGTCTCCCAAAAAGAAAAAGGAAAGATGTCCCCTCTCTCCGGCCTTCCCTTCTTATAGGGAATGGACACACAGGACATGAATATCTAATTTTACCTTGTTACACTTGCATTCTCATTCTACTAGTCATCAACTTTGCCCCAGAAGCCCCCTTTGGTGACAGCAGACATGGTTGCTCTTTGAAGTGGCCTTCTGATGCCATCCAGTCTGCGACTATCACCTCGAGTACTCTTCACATCCTGGAAGGCCTGCCATAAATACTGGTCAAGCCTTTTGTCCCCCAAGTCAGTACCTCGTTAGATTCGAATTTCAACACAAAGGCTGGTCACTTCTTTAATCTCCAATTCCCTCATAGTTATTTAAAGAGAATTACTAAAATGTTGATAATAGTGGATATAAAAATACACTACACTCCATCCTCCCCTCACTCGTGAACAAGATTCCAAGATACTTGAAGTCCTCCACTTGGGGAAGGATCTCGTCTCCGACCTGGAGAGGGCACTCCATACTTTTCCAACAGAGGACCATGGTCTCAGATTTGGAGGTGCTGATCTTCATCCCAACCGCTTCACACTCGGCTGCGACCCGCTCCAGTGAGAGTTGGAGATCATGGCTTGAAGAAGCCAACAGTACCACATCATCTGCAAAAAGCAGAGAGGCAAAGCTGAGGCCACCAAACAGGGGCCCCTCATTGCCTTGACTGCGCCTAGAAATTCTGTCCATAAAAGTTATGAACAAAATCTGTGACAAAGGGCAGCCTTGGCGGAGTCCAATCCTTACTGGAAACAAATTCGACTTACTGCTGGCAATGCGGAACAAACTCTGACAGCCCGTATAAGTGGGCTTGGTACCCCGTACTCCCGAAGCGCTCTCCACAGAACTCCCCGAGGGACACGTTCAAACGCCTTCTCCAAGTCCACAAAACAAGACTGGTTGGGCAAACTCCAATGCACCCTCAAGTACCCTGTAGACAGTGTAGAGCTGGTCCACTGTTCCACGGCCAGGACGACAACCACACTGTTCCACCTGGATCTGAGATTCGACCTCCAGATGGACCCTTCTCTCCTGAATAAACCTTACCAGGGAGGCAGAGGAGTGTAATTCCTCTGTAATTGGAACACACCCTCCGGTCCTCCTTCTTAAAGAGGGGAATGACCACCCCGGTCTGCCAATCCAGAGGCACTATCCCCGATGTCCACGCAATGTTGTAGAGCTGTGTCAACCATGACAGCTCCACAACATCCAGAGCCTTTAGGAACTCCGGGCGGATCTTATCCACCCCTGGGGCCTTGCCACAGAAGAGCTTGTTAACCACCTCGGTTACTTCAGCCCCAGAGATAGGTGAGTCCACCACAGAGTCTGCAGCCTCTGCTTCCTCAACGGAAGGCGTGTCAGTTGAATTGAGGAGGTCTTCGAAGTATTCTCCCCACCGATTCATAATGTCTCGAGTCAAGGTCAGCAGCACCCCATCTCCTCTATAAACCGTGTTAAAGGTGTACTGCTTCTCTCTCCTGAGATGCCGCATGGTGGACCAGAATTTCCTCAAAGCCGTCTGGAAGTTGTTTTGCAGCGCCTCATCGAACTCCTCCCACACCCCGAGTTTTTGCTTCAACAACCACTGAAGCCGTATTCTACTTGCCCAGGCGTTACCTGTCAGCTACCTCCGGAGTCCCACACGCCAGAAAGGCCCGAGAACGCAGAACGAGGGAGTCTCCAGGGGGAAGGATCTCCGGCACACCCTCCAGAGACTCCAAAAAGGGTGGGTACTCTGAATTGCTGTTTGGTGCATAGGCACAACAAGAGTCAGTACCCGTCCCACCACCCTAAGGCGGAGGGAGGCGCCAAGCCGGGGGGCAATGAGTATACCCACTTCTATTCTGCGCCTCTCACCTTGGGCAACTCCAGAGTGGAAGAGTGTCCAACCCCTCCCAAGAGGGCTGGTACCAGAGCTCAAGCTATGTAGTATGTGGAGGTGAGTCCGACTATGTCAAGTCGGAACTTCTCTGCCTCACACATTAGCTCGGGCTCCTTCCCTGCCAGAGAGGTGACATTCCATGTCCCAAGAGCTAGTTTCTGTTGCTGGGGATCGGAGCGCAAAGGTCTCTGCCTCCTGCCGTTGCCCGGCTCGCAATGCATCAAACCCCTTTGACCCTCCCACAGGTGGTGAGGCCATGGGAAGGGGGACCCACGTTGCCTTTTCAGGCTGAGCCCGGCCGAGCCCCATGGGTGCAGGCCCGACCACCAGGCGCTCGCCGACGAGCCCCCACCTCCAGGCCTGGCTCCAGAGGGGGGCCCCAGTGACCCACGTCCGGGCAAGGGAAATTGTGGTCCAATTATCTCCATCATCATAAGGGGTTCTGGGGAGCCATGCTTTGTCTGGACCCTCACCTAGGACCTGTTCGCCATGGGTGACCCTACCAGGGGCAAGTAGCCCCCGACAACTTAGCACCTAGGATCATTGGGACACGGAAACCCCTCCACCACGATAAGGTGACAGCTCATGGAGGAGTGGTCACCAAATTGACAAGCAATATTTCAATTTATTTTTTTCAGTCTGAGGATAAGGAGGAACTGTGAGGGATTTATATAAAAACAGTGTTGCATAAACAGTCGTTTCTGAATTGTTAACTTGCTAATTCCTACTATTATGATTTTTGTCTTCAGTAAAACAAATATTACCGTAGTCATTAAAAATAACACAATATTAAAATTAATTTGATTAAGTTATTTCAGAAGTGGGGGCGGCACGGTGGTCAACTGGTTAGCACGATGGCCTCACGGTGCAGAGGTCATGGGTTTGATTGGCCTTCCAGTGTGGAGTTCTCTGTGTGCCAGCGTGGGGTTCCTCCAGGTACTCCGGTTTCCTCACACATTCCAAAAACATGTATGGCAGGTTGACTGGACACTTTAAATTGCCCCTTGGTGTGAGTGTGAGTGCGGATGGTTGTTCGTCTATGTGTGTCCTGCGATTGGCTGGCAACCGGTTCAGCGTGTACCCTGCCTACTGCCCGAAGATTGCTGGAATAGGCTCCAGCACCCCCCGCGACCCTTATGAGGAGAAGTGGTACAGCTAATGGATGGATTTCAGAAGTGTGTATCATACTAGAAGCTCTTTGCATGAATCAGTACCCAAAATGTATCTCTCAGCTTCAATAAGGTTGGTGGCCTCTTATGGTTACCACACAGTTATGGACCCAAATGCAGGGAAGCAGATGAAGACAGGCAGGTGCTGGTGACATGAGGGATTGGCACAGAACTTTGCCACCTGTGCAGAGAGGCTGTTAATGACGGAAGTCAGGTCCTGCAGAGCATCTCCATCAACCAGGTTGATGAGCACAGGTGTAAAGAATAGAACCAATGAACAGGACAAGACATAACATAACATGAAGCAAAACCAAACACAAACACACGCATCATTCCTTCTTTAGATAATATCAATTTTTTTTTTTTTTTGTGAGCTTCTATTAGAGTTGTCTCTGTGCTGTGGTCATTTCTGTTGGCCCGCCACTCCTCAGAAGGTTCACTACTACAAAACATGGAAATGTTTTCTCCATTTGTGGATGATGGCTCTCAACATTATCTTTCTTCTTGGCACTCAACGGAGGCAAATGTCTCTAATCCCCTGTACGCTTAACTCCCCTGCTTGCTGGCTTTATATTGTGTAGTCTTTTTGTCTAAACTACCACCTGAGCCTCACACTGCAATTTCCTCAGAAAATCAAAAATCAAGGAATTGATCAGTCGGTTTCTCAATGCAATCGACTCAATTTCTTTGATAAGAAAGTCAGGAAAGCATTAATATGCACATGTATGTTAATGAGGAAATGTTTCCAACTATCTTCATAAATATTGCGAGTTTTGTTCTAAGATTTTCAGACTACGGGTATCATTTTTTCATACACGTCCTCATACATTTTGGTGAAAATCGGTCTTTTGCCACTCTACCATATGGATAAACAAGGACAAGCAACCTGACGACATGACTGTCATCCAAAATATCGCGAGTTTCGTTCAAATATTTTCAGAGAATGCTTATCACATGCCTACAGTTGCGCAATAAATTTGGATGATAATCGGTTATGTTTTATGAACGTAGATTTGTGATAGAAGTCACATTGGAGGCTCGCAGGCTGACTGCATTGTCAGCCCTTGCGCTGTTAATGTCTCCCCGCCTGCTTGGACATGAAAGCTGACAGGAGGAGTCATATCTAAATTATGGGAATAATTGGCAAAGCCATTGGCATTTTTCTAGCAAAATAGACCAGTGAACAGTGCAATGTACAGCACGCGTGACGTCACAGGATTTACGTGAAGCGATCCAAAATGTATAATATGGCTGCGACAACAGGGTATGTCATTGTTTTGATACTTAATCGGCTTGAACTATTTTCAAGAAATGAGATGCCATTGAGTTTGGCACTTTTATTCCTTATACACACACTGACTCATCGAATGCTGGAAAATAAATTTTTAATGGTCTGTTCCTTTAAATCATATCTCTATTGGGATTTGGCCTTTATCTTCTGGTTATTTATGCAGACCCTTACTTCTCCTGTGATTCTTACTACTGGACTTTGACTCTCCAAGTATGTCTCGTTGCAGGAACTGTGGGGACACGGAGCACACACACACACAGACACACACTTATCATCAATCACTTCTGTCGCCTACCACTACCCTATCCCTCCCTCCGTTGCAGTGTAGGTGTGATGTGGAGAATGTGGTGGGCCTATTCAAGGCTGTGATCGCCCCTGTAACTTCTGCGCCCGCCACATACCCCCCTTTACCCCCTTACACATGTGCAAGGATTTGTTGTTGTGTGTCTTCTAATTATGTGGCTGTTTGTTGAGTTTTTTTTTATTTTTATTCCTGAACCCACACTGTACAGGAGCATAGTTTAGGACTTCTTCCCCGTTCATGATTTAATAAGGGGGAAAGTCATTTTCACACAGGGACAGGTATCTTCTAATTTTTTTCCCCCCTAAATCTAAAAAAAAATAAATCCTGAAAACAAAATCCCCAGTTTGGAAATTAATTTACTTGGGTTATCTTTGTCTGATATTTACATTTTATTGTAACATTAAAGTAGGGAAACTCTGTACACACGCACATGCAGGTATACACTGCACTGGAACTGCAATAAAATAATAAAAATTCAAGAGATGACAACGGCCAAAAGTTGCTGAAAGCACAGTAATTCTGGGACACGCTGTATTAATTATTGTGTTTAGATTTCCACTCACTCATGTTAACTATAATAATTTTGCTCATCACCCTATTTCTGTTTGCATTTTCCATTAAATGACCTTTTTCAGAAAATACATCAGATCATTAACAGCAGATTAAACAATTATTATCATCTTATTTCCCCAGATTGCTGCCCTGATGGTGTCAATGTACTTGTACTGTTGCATGGACAAAATAGTAAGTTGAGACGGCAAAAGGATAAACACCAAGCAAAACAAATGGATCACTCTGGAATTCCTTTTTTTTCTGAGTGTTTTTCCGCACTTTTTAAATTTGTACCAATTGTCAATATAACTTAGCAATTTAATGCTTGTGCCCCTTCACGTGCATTCCTCCGATGCTTTTATATTCTACTTAAGACAAAGACATAATTTCAGTGTTCTGGCTCCATAACAGCATTTGAGAAAAATACCCTCTACAAATAAAACATGTTTTTGGATAAAATAAAATGTATCTGAATATGTCATTATAAAAACATTACTAATGTCGACACATGTTTCCAGAATTGTTCTATTTTATGCTGTTCTGTTCTTTTTCCCTACTTGTTTAAAGCTCCAGTGCTAATCATAATGAGTCATTTTTGTTATATTTTGCTGTTTCTTCCTTTCTGAGTCAATCAATTTGATCCATTTTGTGTAATAATTTAAGCAATAATAAACCTTTGGACTGCGACCATACTGTCACAAAATGAGTCATTTCATTATTATATTTTCTGCAAACACCAGGTTTGATGACGTCCTTTTCCAAACCCCAATTTCAATCAAGTTCCAAGTTAAACCTTGGCACAGGACATTCTTGATTTCCAAAGACAATTTGAAATGTGGACTCCAAAGACCACAGCATGCTTTTCCACACATCACTTTGTTGGGGCCAGAAGAGATGACAGCATTTCTGTTGTCGATAAAGCCTTCACGTTGCTACGGGATCAATGGTCACAGGAATGCAATGTTGGTTTTTGACCTTGTCACTCATGTGTAGAGCTGGGTTATTATAGTTTTGATATTTTAATTATGGTTTTTATTTAGTTTTGAGGTTTTTATTTTTATTTTGTTAGTTTTAATTAGTTTTCAAGGCGGGTTAGTTAGTTTTTATGAGTTTTAGTTTTTTCAAAACTACTTAGTTTTAGTTAATTTGAGTATTAGAGTTCGTTTTTTTTAAATGTGTTTTACAAAAACTATGGTAAGTGTTGTGCAGTGAAAATTAAACAAAAATCCATCCATCCATTATCTGTACCGCTTCTCCTCCCAAGGTTCGCGGGGGTGCTGGAGCCTATCCCAGCTATCTTCAGGCAGTAGGCGGGGTACACCCTGAACTGGTTGTCACCAATCGCAGGGCACACATAGACGAACAACCATCCACGCTCACACTCATGCCTAGGGGCAATTTAGAGTGTCCAAACAACCTGCCATGCATGTTTTTGGAATGTGGGAGGAAACCGGCGTACCCGGAGGAAACCCACACAGGCACGGGGAAAACATGCAAACTCCACACAGGAAGGCCGTAGCCCACAACTTCGCTGTGTCTCAACAAAAATATTATTTCAAAACATTATGATAATACAGGGTAGAGTTTCCGGTTTTAACAGTCCACAAACTTTGAATCACAATAAGTGCTGTAAAGTTAGATGCAGGAGAGCATGCATGCGCCCTAATTATATTAAAGCTAGGACGCCTTGTTTGCCAAATTGCCAACTTCCCAAGTTGATTTGTGGGTTGAATTACTGTTGAGAAGTATTAAACCTGGGTGTACAGTGTACCATTTTTATTATAGAATGTATATTTTATTTCATGTATGAAGCAAAAAAACAAAAGCACTTTATACCTAGCGTTGCGTCTCGGTCTGAGTTCAAAGTCGAGCAGGTGAGCCATACAAGGCAATGCCACACATAAAATTGTCTCTTGATCATGTCGCTTCAGTGCGATAAACATTAAGGAATTACTTTTCAACGTTCTATTCTTCTGGGAAACGGAACGTATATATCTATATATATTTTTTCAAATCAACCCCAAAAGCTTGCATATTAAATTAATTGCCGAAGACGAAAACAAAGCACATTTTATCTACAATTCTAGTTACTTTCAGTTAATATTGTAAACATGAAATTTTCAGTTAGTTTTCATTTTTCAATTTTTTTCAATTTCATTATGTTATCAAAAATGTTTTTTCAATGTTAGTTTTAGTTGTTTCATTAGTTTTTGTTTACTAAAATAACCTTGGTGCAGTGATTATTCCAGATTTCCTGATTCTTTTGATGCTATTAAGGACCATAGATGATGAAATCCCTATAAACCTTGCAATTGTGTGTTGAAAAGCTTCGTTTTTAAACTGTTAGACCATTTATTCACTGAGTTGTTCACAAAGTGGTGAACCGTGCCACATTTTTGCTTGTAAACGACTAAGTCTTTTGGGAATGCTCCTTTTATGCCGCTTCGCTTTAATTACAATTAACCTGTTCACTTGTGAAATGATCCAAGCAGGACTTTTTTTTGTTAAACATTCCTCAACTTTCCCAGTCTTTTGTTTCCCCAGTCACAGAATATTTGGAACGTTTTACAGGTACCATATATAAAATGAGAGAGTAAGGAAAACCTCGGTTGCTTAAAACATTAGTTTAAACATTAAAAACATTGTCTTTGTAATCTATTCAATTGAATATGAATTGAGAAGGATTTTGCAAATCTCCAAATTCGTTTTTTATGTTTGGAATTGGAGTTTGTATATTGTAGAGTAGATGACCTTATGCCAGTGATTCTCAAATAGTGGGGCGCACCCCCCTGGGGGAACTATATGTAAGTCCGCGCACGGCAGAAGCAACATGCTACGTGATGGCAAATAAACGACTATTTAAACAAGTAGCGTTCTAAACGAGGAGGCGAGCAAGGAGGCGCTTAGCGTGCTAATCGCTGAAATGAATTGCTTCGATGTATGCTCGACTTTTAACAGAAGTCTGACTCGAACCGCGTTTGGGC
>NC_142403.1:1882523-2017523 GCF_059441095.1 Idiotropiscis lumnitzeri
TGTTGCACCGTGTCTGTCTGCCAAACTGCACACAGAAGGCGCTCATACACACGTCAGGTTAAATCCTTCTTGTATGAATTAAATAAAGAAATATCCAAGTCTGGATGTGTACTTTGTCACATTAACAACCATCTAACTCTATTTGCTTTAACAAGGATGGTCTTCCATTCAGCTCGGTCCCACTCACTAAGGTGATCATGACCTGCTTCGTATTTTGGTAACGCGAAACTGCGCGTTGGTTTATTTTTAGTGGCACATGTGGAATTATAAATACCTGTATTTGACCCAGTTTGGTGCTCATTTGAAAGCTACGCCCTCAAGTAATGATTGAAGCTTACTGGTTAGAGTCTAGATAATTTTCTTCAGAATCAGTTTCCTCCGCGCAAGACAAAATCAAACTTTCCCAAGGTAGACAAAACTCACATGACGTATTTGATGAAAATTTGATGTTGCCTCACAACTTGGTTTCCACGTTTTCTCGGTCATGCTGTTTAAACATTAACGCAAATTAAACATCAATTTGTGAATAATTAAGATTATATACCGTCAGCATTATTACAGAACAGTATACTTTTTGATAACCTTTGATAAACGATACTGCAGCCTTGAGGATCCGCTTCCGATCCGATTCCTTTCGTCACTCGAAGGTTTTGTTAATAAAACATGGATGTAATTTGCTTGACATTGACATCTAAAAACAGCATTTTCACGAAAACACAGACACATGGCAACCATGACGACAGCTTGTCGGTGGTATGGCGGGTCACGCTACGTTAAGTTCATGATATGGCTCGGGCTTATGGATGGATTGGATTGGTTCTTAAAAAAATAAAAAAATAAATAAATAAATAAAAATAAAAAATCAGATACCGATCCAGGTATTTTGGATTAGATTTTATCGGAGGTTGAACATTTAACATGTCAGTAAATGTTACTGTAATGTGTTAGCATAAATATATTTTGCTGGTGTTAAAATTAATACCTTATGGTGTTGAATTAACACCAGCATATTTGCAATGCAGAACTGCTTTGGGAGTAATATTCCATCCAAGAATTACCAACTACCTAGCATCCAATCAGCTTGATTGAAATGCGCTATATAAATAAAATTGTATTGTATTGTATTGATTAGCTGCTCAACTGTTCATTTTAAATTAGACACACTACATTTATAAATATTTATATACCAAAGCTGCACAATATTGGAAAAACATGCGAGATGTGACATGAATGAGGACGCTAGCGATTTAGATCATTGAGAGATTTAACATGTACCTAAAAAAATGCCATTCTTATCTAATGAAAGAAATATCCATCCATCCATTATCTGCACAGCTTCTCTTCACTAGGGTGGCGGGGGCGCTGGAGCCTACCCCAGCTGTCACCGGGCAGTAGGCGGGGTACTCCCTGAACTGGTTGCCAGCCAATCACAGGGCAATGAAAGAAATACTTTTTTTTCATATGACAAAATTAGCAAGCTCAATGTGTTCTTAGCTAATTAATTGCTATTCTCCTACATAATGTTCAACTGTCAGGCGGCGATTCAGATGAAAGCATAAGATTCCATTAAAAAAATATTGCAAGTTTCCAATATGCATATTGCGTAGACTATTATAATGATATCTCTATATTTTTTTCATATATTATGCAACCCTTTGACATACTTTCAATACTGTACAGTATTAATATTAAATTCAAAAGCAGGGGGAAAAAAGGCATAAAAACATGATCGCTATAAATTGGCAACTGCTAAGGAGATATGTTCTACACAAAATTTAGCAATAGAGTGGAGGAAGATGGTTTATCAAATAGAGAGAGAGAGAGAGAGAGATAGAGAAGAGAGAGAGAGAGAGAGAGAGAGAGAGAGAGAGAGAGAGAGAGAGTTGGGGATGTTATAGCTGTTCTGCTGGTGCACCCTCTTCTTTGGTGGGAGGCTCTAAGTGGATAGGTTTGACATTGGCAGGTTTCTTCACACTGGTTACATAAAAAACAAAGAATAAGAAAGAAGAGTTATTTATACATTTAATCTGTTCAGCGATTTGATAGCCGTATTGTGGGTAAAGACCTACGAGTTTAATTTCTTTTTGACCAAGCTCATAACTCAATCTACACAAGTATCAAATGAATTTTTCACCATTGAAATGAAATGCCATTAATCTGCTACACCCTCGCAAAAATCACCCCAATTTTTTTGTTAATGTTTAAAACAAAGTAAACTAGCACTGTGTTGCACTGATGTAAAGATAAAAAACATGCAAAATAAAATATAAGAAATAAATTGGTGGTTATTCAGTCATTCTCTTCTGCTTATCCGAGTTCAGGTCGCAGTGGCAGCAGCTTAAGAAGAGAAGCCCAGAATTCCTTCTCCCCAGCCACATTGTCCCGAGTGTTCCCAGGCCAGCCGGGAGACATCGTCTCTCCACCGTGTCCTGGGCCTCCTCCCCAGTGGAACATGTCTGGAACACCTCACCAGCCAAATGCCTGAACCACCTCATATGGCTCCCCTCAACGCAGAGCTCCAGTGTGAGCCCCTCCCGGGTGATCGAGCTTCTCACCTTATCTCTAACCCTGCGAAGCTAATTTCAGCCGCTTGTATCCGGGATCTTATTCTTTCGGGCACGACCCACAGCTCATGAGCATAGGTGTGGGTAGGAGCGTAGACCGACTGGTATATTAAGAGCTTTGCCTTCCGGCTTAGCTCCCTCTTCAACATGATGAACCGATACAGAGTCCGCATCAGTGCAGACGCTGCACTGATCCCCCTTGTCGATCTCAAGCGCCAACCTGTCCTCACTCGTGAACAAGACTTCAAGACACTTGAATGCCTCCATTTGGGGAGAGGACACGCCACCGTTTTTGGACTGAGGTCCATGGTCTCAGATTTGGAGGTGCTGATTTTCATCCCAACTGCATCACACTTGGCTGTGAACTGCTCCAGTGAGATGTGAAGATCACAGCTTGAACAAGTCAACAGTACCACATCATCTGTTGCAACAGCGTTCCAAGAAACATCACAAACTTTGGTTTTCAACATCATGAAAGCCTAAACACTCTTGAAAAAACTGCATCTGGTTAACCCTGTAAGAAAAGCACATCAAATAATATATCCTGTTAGGTTCGGATATGTATGGCTCCATGATACATTTTTGTAGGTCTTGGGCGCATATGCCTCCCATTTTTTGTGGACTGATGTAAAACATGGAACCGGGGGATCTTGGTTAAATATTAGTTTAAAATAGTTATATAGTAGTAATATACAAAACACAATTGCACTTTTATATGTGGTATCCAAAAATTATATTTAATGTCATTTTAGGTCCTCATGCACTGTATTTTGTTTTGGCTGTGTTGAAAGTGACACCATTGCTATCTTTAAACACCGGAGGATGCCGTATCATCGAAATAAACCAAACCTTTGAAGCACCAACTGTTTCAAGACAAACTGACAAAATCTTTTGGAGGAGTTCTTTCAAATGTATATTTGGCAGCGGTCACTCCTCTGGCCCAAATAATAATAATTTCTTCAAAAAAAACAACAGGGACCTCAGAGCTTATTTTGCGCCATGAAAAGCTTTCCTTTTCCTTTGCTAATAAAAACGTCAGTTCTTCAGGAACATGTTAAATATCTCAATAATATCGATATTGCGATATCATCGTTGCAGCCCTACTCTCCAAACTAGTGTTTTAGAGCACATCCCACTGGCAACGACAAATCTGTGATGGAAGGCGTTTTTGTGGTTTAAAGTGTGCTATATTTTTTAGATGGATTTTTGACATCAAAAGTCTCAGGAAAACTTCATGCTCCAGCACAGATTTCATTGAGTCATGTCTCCTTGGTTGTTGCACATACATTTCCAGGTTACCCACGGTGGTTGTGTCAAAAGTCTGAACAGGTGTGCAAGCCAGGTGCATATAAAAAGAACTGAAGCACAAATGACAGAATATGGCCCAAAATGTGGCCAGCCCAAATTTCCAAGCGTTGAATGATCCAGACAGAATTATACCAGAAATGTGTTGATGGCAACAAAATGTGTCTACCATACCCCCCCCAAAAAATACCAAAACGATACACAAGCCGCACTGGACTATAAGCCGCAGTTTTCTATTTTGAAAAATAATTGTTGTTTACTGCATGTACAGAACAATTTTGTACTGTGAATGCACATAAGGTCCATAAACAGATTCTTAAGACAGCTACAACTTTGCTAATTAAAACGGAACAGACCCAAGAGAAAAAAAATAGTTGTATTCGCCGCATGGTTCAAAATCTAGCAAAAAAGTAGTGGTTTATAGTCCGGAAAATATGGTAGTTGAGTGGAAACCCTGAATGGATAAGAGAAAGGTCCTAAATAAATTTATACTTGTGCACCAAGTTCTTTGAAAATCATTGATGCTGTACATTATGTATAATTTCACCCTGGTAAAAATAATGTCAAGAATGTAATTCATCTCAAGACTAGGTGTTAACTTACGAGTATGGGGAAATTGGCACGGCCACCACTAGGATGTGATTCCTCTTTCTAAAGAGTCTCCACAGGCCTCTGTGACTTCCACGAACATCCAGATCCCAAACATGGAGGCACTTGGTAGAGAAATGAGGGAGACACAAGTGGGTTTTTAGGATAGTCAAATACACATCCACACTGGTATTTACAAACTTTAAGGTGAGTATCACATATATAGTGCCCTCCATAATTATTGCCATCCCTGGTTAAGATGTGTTAAAAGCCTTAAAATAAATCACATTTGTATTGGAGAGCATAATCTTACACAGAAAATTGTAGAAACGGTTCACCAGACAGAATAAAGCTCTTTGCAGGGCCATCTCAGTCCCCAAACCACAACCCCATTGCAAACCTATGGAGTGAGCTAAAGAGGAGAGTGCGGGGAGGGAGAGGACCCAAGTTGCTGGTTGATTTAGAGCAGTGGTTCTCAAATGGGGGTTCGAGTACCTGGGGGGTACTCGAAGGAACTCCAGCGTGTTTGTAAATAAAATAAACAAACAAAAATCCTTTAAAAATAATTATTGAATTAATTGAATGTTTCAGGAAGAAGATAGAGTTCCAAAAACTAATTTTCAATTCAGTAGTTTATTCAACTTCAAAATTTTAAAAACCCAGATTCTCACCCGTACTAGAATGGTTGACCCAATTTGTCCCATGCCATCTGTCGTTCCCTGTCAATCACTTGAAGACGCAAATAATGGAGTCATGTTTGCAGCGTAAGCCTTCTAAAAAAAACTCAGGCATAAGTGCAAAAGAAGACCAAACCAGTCGTCAAAATTCCGGTTGTATGATGGAGATTATGTTTTATTTGGATTTATTCCCATAAATTAAAGATCTCTTGTATGATCCAAAAGAAGACACTTTATGTTGATTATTTTTTGTGGACCAATACAAATGGAGTTAGATAAGGTTTAAAGTATAATAAATCAGACACTGATGGCATGTTCTAAGTCCGTTTTTTTTTCGTTTTTTAAACCCAAAAATGCTTTGCGCTGGTTAAGGGGTACTTGGCTGAAAAAATATTTCACATGGGGTACATCACTGAAAAAATGTTGAGAACCATTGATTTAGAGAGATTGTACAAAGAGGAATGATCAAAGATCCCACTTTCTGTATTCACATCAGGGGTGGTAATAATTGTGGCACACATGACAAATAAACGCACTTGAATTAAAAGTTTGAGTTTCTGCTTTGTTTTTAGTTCCAAATTATTCCTAAAAATACATTTATGAGAAGCTAAACAACACCTCTTAACCAGAGTGCCAATAATTATAGAGGGCAGTGTCAAACACTTATAACGACAATCTTTAAATGACGGACCACGGTCCATGTCTGGACCGAGTCGAGGTCTCATACGGTCATATGGGTAATTGCTATTAACTCATTCACTACCAGCCGAGTAAAAAAAAAAAAAAAAAAAAAAAAAAAGGATCTTTGACGTGTTTAGCCGTCAATGGCAGTAAATGAGTTAAATAAGGTACAAAATATGTGCCATCATGCAGCATTTTCTTCTCCCACAGTCAGCTGTCTCAAACATTGTAGATTGTGACCACATGACCATGATGAGCCAATCAACAAAGAGTTTGTTTTACTGTAATAGAATTGCCGGAATAGCGTGGGATCATGGCATGATGCTTCATAGTTTTGGCGTTGACTCAGAAAAGGCCTTCCTTTGAGGTGTTTGCATGTTCTCCCATTGCCTAAGGCACAGGTGTCAAACTCAAGGCCCGGGGGCCAGATCTGGCCCGCAACCTCATTTTATGTGGCCCGCAAAGGGCAAATCATCTGCATCAGTTTCATGTTTCTAGCATATTTTCTTCACTTTTAACAACACTGAGAAATGGATATTGCCATTTATTTGTTACCAATCCTCCCCATTTAAAATAAATTGAAAAATTGTTGAATTACTTACTAGCTTCTGATTTCAAAACTGGCTTTCCAATCAATATATATGGGTTCACAGTCATACCGGCCCTCTGAGGGAAACCACAACTACAATGTGGCCCGTCCACAAAAATGAGTTTGACACCCCTGGCCTAAGGTATTCTAGTTCCCGCATTCCAAAAACATGCATGGTAGGTTAATTGGAGACAGTTGTTATTACAGAATTTTTCAAACTACAAGTTGGTCTGGAGTAATAGTCGCATCATAAACAAGAAAAAAAACATAAAAAGACAGAGAGCGAAAGAGATCGCACCCAAAATCCCTATGCCTTAATCGTTTGGACAGCAGCAAACAAATTCTGGTTGGATTCAAAACTTCCGTTCTTTACAACAGAAATTTGTTCAGTATCATAACTAGATTCTTGCGTCATGCTGTGGCCAAAGGGAGAATCCTGGCGAGTTATTCCACCTTTAGGTGCTGTAAATAATAAATCCAATTTAAAAGATGGTGGTAATGCACCCTAAGTATTTGCCAACCCCCAAAAGGAAGTAGAAGAAATGAAAAAAGAATCAAGAGAAGACGAAGAAGAAGTAATCATGGCAACTAATGTGAGTCATATGACGTTAGTTTGCTGCCACCTCACATGTCAACAAACAAAGAGACCGTCTCCCCAGCGAGCTTGATTGTTTCGCATGCAAAATCCGCCGCAACAACGATGTACCAACCGACCAGGATTTGGCCACAGTGCATCTCCTGTTGATCCAAAAGGCTGCTGCTTGCCTCTTGACAGGTACTCGAATGAGAGAGCACATAACTCCTACTCTGGCGTCCCTTCACTGGCTCGCTGTACATTTTAGAGTTCTTTTTAAGATTCAATTATTTGTATTCAAATCTTTAAATGGTCTCATTCTACCTTACCTCTCTGAGCTCCTCCACCCTTACGCACCTGCCCGGTGCCTCAGGTCTGCAGACCAGATGCTATTAGAGGCAAATTGCTTTGTAGGGGATCAAAAGCACATATAAGATTTTTGCATACACAAACAGGGTGTGGGATGAACTGACCTTTAAGCCTGTTCAACAAGGGGGATGTATTTATTTTGATTTTTTTTTTTCAAAAGCTCAAGTGTTACTGTGTTTACTTGGTTGTTGGATTAAGCCTCTTTGGCGCATATGATTAGATAGGTGACCAGAGGTTGGCCGTTGCGTCGCTGTGAGATTTCCTCTTAACTCTTCTTCTTAACTATGACACCACCATCTTGTTAGAATCAGTTAAGACCGTTTTGAGTTACACACAGTCACATGGAATAGAGTGGCCCTCCCTTCATACTGTTTGCATCCATACACAATGAAAAACAGTTGATTTTCTAAAACAGAAAACCAATTGTTCATTTGGAAAGCGCTTTGTTACAGCTCCAGCTGTTGTGAAATGCGCTGTATGAAGTTGTATTGTATTTGTCATATTGTTTTACATTTATTGTTTGGTAAAACCCTTGCTTCAAATCCCTGGGATTAACCTACAAAACAAAAATTGCTCCACAAAATTAGAAAGTTGTTTCTCAAATGAAGTAATTGATTCACATAACTGCTCCGCAAAGATGAAAATGATTTTGAGCCTTGCATTTCAATTAATTGCCCAACCCACTAGTAAGTATTGGCGCAAGGGGGCTTAATACAAATGCATAGCACATTTTTCAGATTTTGATTTGTTTACAATATTCACATTTATGTATAATTTCTGTTTAATATTACAATTATATGCTACTTTGTGTTGGTTGATTGCATAAAACCGCAATAAAAAACTGTAAAGTTTGTGGTTGTAAAGCAGAAAAATGCAAAACAGTTCAAGATATACAAGTCATTTTTCAAAGTGGTGTCGGTATTCTTGTTTTGGGCAATACAGCTATTGTTACTCTTGGGGTTGTTTAGTAACTGCCAGCGGTGAGGAGATATCTAAGGTGGGAAATGAAGCTTGAAAGGAACTGACAGCAAGCGTCGGGCCAAAGCAAGATAGATCTTTAAATGTTAGCAAGCAAGGAGTCCACATGTGAAACCAAGTTGAACAGCGGGGCGGTCTATACTAAATGGATCACCAGTATTTGCTCTTAAATCATTGTTTCTGCTGTATTATATCTAGGATAGTAAATCAGAAACCAAATCCTATTTGCCAAATCTTATTTGACAAAAGAAAACCCGCATCCAAGGGAAAAAAATTGCAGGGAGCAAAATAAAATCTCTTGCAGCAGGAATCTCCCTATGTGTCTACCTTAGCAAGCTCAGTCCAGGTTGAGGTGTCCGTCTCTGACTCCATCTTAATGAACATGACATAGACTTTTCCCTCAGAGTCTGGCAGCATCGTATCCTCACACAGGTTCTTGGTGTGGTCCAGCACTTGGGCCTCCCTGGAATCACAAACTGTTAAATAACAAATCTGACAAAGGTATCTTAATGTGTATCAATCCAAACCTCTCCTAGTTATGCAGCAAAATAAATGTGCTCAGTGTCTCGTTGAAATCTCGCTCACCGAAGCAGGTTTTGGATTTCCACTTCATAAGCATCCTTCTTTAAGCTGTGACAACAAGCAGAAAAACACTTGTTCACACTTCTATATCAAACTAAGGAACTGCAAGTATTCTATGTCCAGTCTATGAAAGCCTGAGTCATTTGGCTCTATGCACCTGTCCACATTCTTCAACTGCACGTGAGGAACTGTGTTGAACTTGTGTTTCTTGAAATATACTTCCTATAAAAAAAAAAAGATGAAGCCCAAACAAGGTGATCAATTACCGGTACTGTGCATAATGAATGAAATTAATAGTTGACTAATATTTTAAAGGGATTCTCCATCTTACATGAAAATATCCATTCATGTTGAGGCCGATGATGCCAAAGTGGTAGGAACGAGACACGTCAGGTATGATACACTCTCTACCCTTCCTCTGCTCCGGCATTCGCATCCACATGTCCCAGTCCCACAGCTATAGAGACACACAAGCCATATCAGCATCTCAACAACAACAAGGCCCAAAACAGAGCTATCATTTACATTTCGACCATGTTTGCGATAGAAATTAAAATGCATGTGACAAAAATGTGTGTGTTAATGTGAGGCTTTGTAAAGTGCTTTGGGCACCAGATGGTATAGCGAAGGCACTATACAACCATTTATCATGCAGTTTATTTCTGCCATTCATTGTTCTATTATCACGTCACAATTTGGAAATCTGATAGAGATAATCATCTCTTGTCTGTTGCTTTTTTCCCCACCTAGTCAGCCATAGAGACTAGCGCAAAGTCTGACACATGCTATAATTATAATATTTGGTGTTTAATAAAGTCAGTCTCAAGAGTTGCAGCAGCAGTAGTTAAGCAAGAAGTGGGAGGGTTAGGAAGTGTAAAATCGTTTGTACTGACTAGAAATACCAAATATATTTGTTCACTTGGATTAAAACATTTTTCTTTCAAGAAAAAGCTGTCCTCAGACGATCAATCAAATTGGTTTGCCTCAACTCAACAGCCTTTTATTTGGGATGAACCACAACAAAATACAAATAATTGTTGAATAAATATTCACATTTACGGCCTTTCTTAAGAACATAATTCCTCTCAACAAACATAAAAAAAGGCTTACTCACAAAAACTTTAAATGATTTAAATCAGAGTCAGCCTGCATGCACATATGTGTTTCAATTTGCGTTCTAATTTCCTGCTACTTTATATTTTACCAGAGGGAAAGCGCTTTGTTACAGCTCCAGCTGTTGTGAAATGCGCTGTATTGTATTGTATTGTATACAAATGCAGTTATAATGATTACTAGAGTAAGGCAGACCAAAGGTGAGGCAATATACACAGCGGTGTACAAGTAAATCGCCATTGCAAACTTAGGTACCATAGTAACTTAAGTACAGTTGACAGCAGAGAAAAGAAGAATCCTGCACCTTCTCAGGTGTTGGCCATTTTGGCTCTAGTTCATCCTTATAGAGGCTCTTTTTCAGGACCCAGCCCAGGCCAGGCATACTTTCCACTCTGTAAAGTAAGGCAGGATCTTCCGCTGTGTGTTCATAGCCCTGCAGAACACCAAGCAATATGAAGTGACTGATACCTACGAGTCATGCTTACAAGACTTACAAATGTATTTTGTTCCTTTACACACTGAAGTCAGTTTTTGATGCAGTGCTGTCTGACGGATCGAAGGTCACGGCATTCAATGTTGGTTTTCGGCCTTGCCACTTAGGTGCAGTGATTTCTTTAGATTCTCTGAACCTTTTAATTGTATAGTGGACTGTAGATGATGAAATCTCAAAATTACTTGCAATTGTATGTTGAGGAACATTGTCCTTAAACCGTTAAGACTATTTTTTCACAAAGTTGTTTCACAAATAGGTGAACCTCACCACATCTTTGTTTGTAATTCAGGGAAGTTCCTCTTATACTCAGTCATGGCAGCTACCAATTCCTAATTAGTCTGTTCACATGTGGAATGTTCCAAACAGATGAGTGGTGAACATACCTCAACAATCTAAGTCTTTTTTGCCACCCAGCTTTTTTGGAATGTCAAATTCTAATTTAATGAATATTTGCTAAAAAAAAAAAATCAAGTTTATCAGTTTGAAAATTAAATGTCTTGATAGTCTATTCAAGTAAATGTAGGTTGAATATGATTTGTATTCTGTTGCTAATTTATGTTTAATAGAACGTCCCGACTTCTTTGGAATTGGGTTTGTACCTGTACTATGCTTTCTTGAAAAGAAGAACAAAGAAGTTTATTTACCTGATCATTCCAGGCTGAGATGCAATACAGGCTGTCATCATCATCTAACAGATGGATGGTCTGACTCAGAAAACTAGTAACAACACCCATCAAGTATTTTTAGTTTTCCAAAACATTTGCTCACAGAGTTACAGCGTGTAAAAAAACATGCAGTTCTGCTCAGTGGGTATCCATGCTCGCTTGAGGGAAACATTTAGTTGGGGTGATTAAATGTGGTGTATTATATAATCAATTGACCTGGAACATTACAGAAAAGTCAGATAACATTTGCAATTGGGTAAGAATGGCAATAATTGTAAAATTCACAACAAAGATATTCTGTGAGAAAATTGCTATAAAAGTATTTTGACTTCAACTTTGTATTTAAATGTTTTACATTTCTCTCCAGCAAACAAACACCTCTTAAAATAAAACCAAATAAGTTTAAAAGACAGCAAGATTGTTCTCGTTTGGTGATGTAAGGGTGCTGCTTCTTTCAAGAATCAATTACTTGAGAGTAATCTTACAAATACAAATGTGTCAAGATTGTTTGAGGAACATATTTAGACTCCAGCACACCTGAAAAAGTCGATGGAGATGTCCAAATCTTCCTCTAACACAATAGCATTTTTGGCCTCCTGGAGAAAATAAGGTTAAAAATCATTATGAAGTTGAATAAAATTACACTTTTTTCATTAAAAAAACTCTGACTCATCATAGTAAACAAAATTTGTGAAACAAATTAAAATAGTACTTTGTAAATCAAGATTATGAAATATTTATTTTAGAGTAACAGATTTTGTTGTTGAATGGCCCAATTGATTGTTCTTAGAAATGTTTGATGATATGATACTTGAGAGACTGATACATTTAGTTGGACATACATGTACTGCATAATTAAAGTACTCACCGGGTGAAGGTTGAATGTTGCTGTCAGACTGGCCTTGTAGTGCTGTGACAAAGAAGGGGAACTTCAATTCACTTGAAGCAAACTGTCAAAGCAATTGTCAGTAATCTTTATTTTATTTTTTTTTAGCACCAGTATCTTTCAAAGAATGGGGAAAATGTGGGCACAGTCATGGGAAAATTTCACATTTATTGAATTTGATGGCATAACTTATTTTAAAGTAGTGTCGTCACAATACCAACAATTCACTTTGATACGGGGACAGAAACAATACCATGGCAAAAACTTAAGACATCAGTAAAAAGCAATGATAAAGAGCGGACATCTTATCAACTTCAAATTCTATTCCATTATATTGAATCCGAGGTCGGCTCACTGGGGTAACAGGGTAAGTAGGGAAGCCCAGACTTTGCTGTCCCCAGCCACATCTTCCAGCTCCTCCTGGGGATCGCGAAGAATTAGCAATCCATCTGGGAGACATAGTCTCTCCAACGTGTCCTGGGTTGTGGTTGGGGCCTCCTCCCTGTGAGACATGCCCGTAACACTCATCAGGGAGGCGTCGCCAGGTGGCATCCTAACAAGATGCCCGAGCCACCTCAGCTGGCTACTCTCAATGCGGAGGAGCAGCGGCTTGTCCCAGAGACCCTCTCGGATGACAGAGCTTCTTCTCGCCTCATCTCTAAGGGAAAGCCCGGAAATCCTGCAGAGGAAACTCATTTCAACCGTGCGTGATCGGTAATCTTATCCTTTTGGTTAGGACCAACAGCCCCAAGAGCTTGTGACCACAGGTGAGGGGAGGTACATAGATCAGCCCATAAATTGAGAGCTACACCTTCCAGCTCAGCACCCACTTTACTACAACTGACTGATACAGAGTCCACATCACTGCAGATGCTGCACCCATCCGCCTGTCGATCTCCCTCTCCATCCTCCCCTCACTGATAAAGAAGACCCCAAGAAACTTGAACTCCTCCATTTAGTGTAGGATCTCATCTCATCTCCTTAACTTGGAGAGGGCACTCCACCCTTTTCCGACTGAGGACCATGGTCTCAAATTTGGAGGTGTTTATTTTCATCCCAACCACTTCACAATCGGCTGCAAACCACTCCAGTGAGCATTGAAGATCATGGCTTCAAGAAGCCAACAATACCACATCACCTGCAAAAATCAGAGATGTAATACAACACTTCGGCTACGCCAGGAAATTCTGTCCACAAAAGTAAGTAACAGAATCTGTGACAAAGGGCAACCTTGGCGCAGTGCAACACTCAATTGAAAAAAATCTATTTATGGTCGGCAGTGTGAACTCAGACACCGGTCGTACAGGGCTCCCGGGCGTCTGATACCCCATACTCCTGGAGCAGTCTTCAAAAGGGCTTTCAAAGGAACGCCTTCTCCAAATCCACAAAGCACATGTAGACTGGTGGAGCGAACCCCCATGCACCCTCAAGTACCATGCCGAGGGTTTAGAGCTGGTCCACTGTCCAGGACAAAAAATACACTGCTCCTTTTGAATCTGAGATTGTGTTACATCACTTTTTCTTTGAACAACATTCAATAAACGTTTGGAAAATGAGGACACTCATTGTTGAAGCTTTGTAGGTGGAATTCTTTTCCATTTTTGCTTGATGTACAGCTTCAGCTTTTTCAACAGCCCGTGGTCTCTGTTGTCATATTTGACGCGTCATAATACGCCACACATTTTCAATGGGAGACAGGTCTAGACTGCAGGCAAGCGGGTCTAGTACCAGCACTCTTTTACTATGAAGCCAGGCTGTTTGAACATGTGCAGAATTTGGTTTGGTATTGTTTTGCTGAAATAAGCAGCGACGTCCATGAACAAGTCATTTCTTGGATGGCAGCATATGTTTCTCCAAAACCTCGCTGTACCTTTCAGCATTAATGGTGCCCTCCCAGATGTGTAAGTTAGCCACTGGCATCAACAGAGCCCCATAACATCACAGATGCTGGCTTTTGAAATCTGCGTCCATAACAGTCCGAATGGTTCTTTTCCTGTTTGGCCCGGAGGACACCACAATTTCCAAAAACAATTTGAAATGTGGACTTGTCATTGAGGTTGGTTTTTGATGCAATGCCGCCTGATGGATTGAAGGTTTGAAGGCATACAATGTTGGTTTTCAACCTTTTGATGATATCATGGACCGTAGATGACGAAATCCTTAAATTGCTTGGAATTGTGCATTGAGGAACATTTTGTTTAAAGTGTCCAACTATGTTATCACACAGTTATACACAAAGAATTGAAACTCGCCCTATCTTTGCGTCTATGACACCTACTGACTCTAAATTAGCTAATAATAATAGTAATAATCACCTGTGGATGTTTAATGAGCATTCCTCAGCTTTCTTTTTTGCCTACTGCCCCAGCTTTTTTGGAACATGATGCAGCCATTAAATTCCAAGTTAATAATTATTTGCTAAAAACGATCAAGTTTATCTGTTTGAACATTAAATATCTTGTTTTTGTACTGTATTTGATTAAATAGAGATTGAACATGACTTGCAAAAGTTTTTAATTTACATTTTACACATTTCAACTTTTATGGAATTGGGATTCTAATGCTAACATTTGAAGTCTTCGTAGTTTAACTTTTTAAAATGGCTGATTAAAAGTATGCGCATCTATGGAACTTTTATAACTTTTGATGTTTACTTTCTTTTATTTATTTTTTTATTAGAACAACTTGGAAGTTATCAGCATAAATGAACAGTGTTAGAATTTACAAGTTCTACTATTATAATACAATACTATTATTTTGTTAAACCCTCTTGCGCGGTATGTTCTTTTAATAATATCAGTAACATGTCTTTTATTTCTGTAATTTTTCTTTTTAAATTTTATGCTTTAATCTTGTAACGCATATTGCGTTAACTTGTCTATATTAAAAAATGAAGATGCCGTGCCTATACCCGATAAATATTTACCAAGGTTATTATAGTTAAAAAAATGAAAACTAAAATTTAAAAAACATTTTCATTGACAAAATGAAAAAATGCTTAAAAAAAATAAGAAAATAAAATAAAGGAAACTGATTGCAACTATGTCTTAAACTTATGTTAGGTTCACACCAAATCCATTGCAAGCGTTTCTGGCAGTGCAATTGAATTGATGTCAATGGAGCTTGCGCGGGCGGGTGCGGTTGCTTCTGGGGTTTCGCCAATGATAAGTTTGGAGCGGAGGGACGCGGAGTAGAGCACTGAAAATTCGTCCATTAGTCCATTCGCCCATTTTCCCATTCAGCGCGTTTACTCGACATTTTATTGTCTTAACGCCAGTGTTGTTTTTGTCAATGAGGACGATGACAAAAATATTTCGTGGATGCCCCTTTTTTTTTCATGACGATAACGAGACAATGACGATCTAAACGTGGCTCTTTGTGACATAAACAAGACAATGCGTACATGACGTTCGTTGATCAGAAGAGACGGGACGAAATGGTTAGTGTGTGGTCCATCATACGTTCAAATTTTATGACACCCCTCCCTACAATATGTTGTCCAAAAAATTGCAATGCTGCTGCAACCTATCCTCGTTTGGGCACGCCCACCACCGAGACAGCACACAGGGCGCACATGCAGCAACCACAACAAAACACGAACATGTCTGCGGTCATTCGTGTCGGCTCACACACTGACACGGTTTCCATTGATAGACCATGGCAACAATGACACTCGTTAGGCTACTTGGTTCTGATAATAGCAAGCTGTTGCAAGTAAAGAAGACATGTTTGATAGAGTTTGTACTTGTGCTACTCTACTATAGAACAAGTTTACTACAAGTCTATAATGTTAAAACGTTTTTATTTTATGTTGCTTGAATTTAAATAAAGCCACAACAGTTGTCAAATAAAATGCTTTGGTTCTCGTCTTATTTTGGAGCAATGAGCATTGATTCCACTGCTACCAGTTTATCTGTTTGAAATGCATAATCCCTAGTAGGCGATCAGAAAGTCTTTGCTATTGGGTGTATGCCTATTTTTAACTAAAACGGACTCATACCTTTTCCAGTTTTCGTAATCTAAATATACAAAAACTAGACGTAAACTTTTTTTTAGTTTCCGTCAACTAAAACTAGACTATAACTACCACAAATAGGAATGACTAAATCTGACAAAAACTCATAACAATTTTCATCCAAAACACGAAGACTAAGACTAAATCTAAAATGCCTGCCAAAAACAACACTGCTTCACGCATCACGTCTCGACAGCCAATCACCTCCGGGACGTACTACGTCACACTCAGCATCATGCACTACAGGAACAAAAAAAAAAAACATGACCAGGCTTGAAGACAAGTGAGCGAGGAGCTTGGCGTGCCTAGTATGTTTTACTTCTTTTTTTTTTATTTTTTATTATTATTATTTATTATTACAGCTGTTGAATTTTACCAAGACGGCAATATTGTTTGCATTAGCTTTACCACAGAGTTGTTCACCTGAATGTGAGGACTTTTGCCGTAAGATGTCATAGACACAAAGGGAGGCCCCTCCCCGTGAGTGCGAATGAGCGACAGCATCCAGGAACGCCTCTGCAGTGAAACGCCAGAGAGCGAAGTGGAATGCTCAAAGGGATTTGGTGTGAACGTAGCATTAGAAAACTAACTAAAACTAAATATAAAAATGTCCATCTTCATCTTGGTCAATTAGGGTCACACGTGAGCTTTCAGGGCTTATTTTAAATGTATTTCGGCACTTCCTTATATCAGTCCAGAAGAAAGAAGGTTAAACAGTCGTTTGAGAATTGTTGTTTACTTTATTACACAATAAGTGATTTTTTTTTTCATTTTCAATCTTGCACTCAACCAGCACTCCATGTGTTAGAAACTAAAAAAAAAACAACTAATAAAAATTAAACAACAACAAATGGTTTAAAAAAAAAAATCTAATAAAAAAACTCAAATAAAAAATACCATAATTTCGGGACTATGAGTCACACTTTTTTCATAGGTTGGTTGGTCCTTTGGCTTATACAGGAGAAAAAAAATATTTCACAGACAGCCACTGGAGGCCAGCCTAGACTTATGTTCGGATAACTGAGAACGACACAAATGCCCCCCAAAAGAGAATCACATTCTGCATCTGAAAACGTAATAATTATTGAGAGAGAAAGTTTTGAGAAACTTGTTAGGGACTGGCGAAAAGCGGAGGCTACTCTTGTTGTGATGAAGGAAACAAAAAAATAAACCTGAAAGCTAGATGACCATGGCTAGAGGAACTAGTACGCCAGTGGGAGCTTGAACAACATGCTGATGGGAGAGGCTTGTCAACTGTGCAGTTACATCTCCATGCTCAGGTAGTTGCCAAGGCGATGAAGATAACGAATTTTGCAGGAGGACCTTCTTGGTGCTTCCACATGCAACACAACCGCCTCTCAGAGCACGGACAACGGTGTCCCACAAACATTAACATTAACACTGGATGTCTTATCCACTCATGTTTAATTTTCATGTAGCTGAAAAACCTTCATTGTGTTAGGGAAGTACTGTATTTTTACGGCCAAAAGACGCACTAGGGTGCTATTTCTGTATTTAATACATAGACTGGCCGTGCCGCACTACGAGGCGCATGTTTGCATGCTAGCTCTCACATTCTAGCGTCCGCATGCTAGCTCGCGCATGCTAATGGCTGTTAGTAGCAGCACTTCAGCTCAGACCGGTCAGGGATGTCACGGCAACAATTCTAAAGGGCAACGTCAGGGGAGAGATGTCACTGGTCACCACACTCAGAGTCATGGTTTCAAATCAAAACCATAAATATCTCTGACCACCATACAAGCAAATAATGAAACTAAGAAATACAATTAACACAAAACATGCATCTCTCATGCCATTCCTATCACCAAAAGAAATAAAAATAACACAAAAACAGTACTGAGGCATTCTGGGAGATTATCACACTGAGGCATTCTGAGAGATTATCAGACTGCGGCATTCTGGGATTTTATCAGCCTTATCAGGTTAGAGAAATGTGAGTGGTGTGTTTTTGAGCAGTCTGTTGTCTAAACGTGATGTTTCCTGCTTGCAATAACATGAATGATAAGACAGACTACGACATTGTGGACAGCTGCCCTTTTGTCCAGCTTTCTTTTGCACCATCATCGAAAAAACATATTCACATAATGTAATTGTCACACTCAATTTGTAGCATAGATGGCTCAGACTTTGGCCAGCAGGGTGTGCTAACATGCACAGTGCAATGCCCCAAAGGGACAGGCTTGAGTTGCATCGTTTGTTTTTGGGGGAAATTAGAGACTTTAAAGTGCGGTTGCAAAAATACGGTATATCTTACAACTATTCAGCCCTGTTCTCTATTCTTTTATTAATGTTATAACTTGCCTTCCAAGATGAATTGTCAGTTTTTGATCTAGTATTTTGTCAAATAAAATACTGGCAAAACATTTGTGTTATACTCCAGTGCGACTATTTTTTTTTCTACCTCATTATGCGTTTTTGGACTGGTTCTACTAACTGGATTCTCAGTTACCAGTAGTTAGTAGACAACGACTTATAGTCTGGAAAATACAGTAAGTGAATTTAAAAAACAAGTAAAAATGAAATAAAAAAATAACCAGTATGATAATTCTAAAACTATTATCGCCCAGGTATTTATTCATTTTAATGAAAAGTGCCTTGCTATCCAACCTAATGCATGAATGTTGAGTGGTTACCTGCGACACTCTAGCATTCTTGATGCTGATTGGTGTATGCTGAACTCCCTTCAATCCAAACAGCGCCACCACATCCATAGGCTCCTAAGTCATGCACAAAAAAAATTATTGTCATTGAATAACAACAAATGTAGAACAATATTAAATAACCTTCAGAAGTAATTTTTGGGGTGGCTGACTTGACTTTGAATTGAGGCTGGCCTGACTGAGCTACAAAGCTGCAATATGCTTAGTACGTAAATGTGCAGTGAGAGCCTTGAATCTGGGCTGCAATTTGTTTCCAGTACACATGAGCACCTGCGCCCCCTGTCTGTAGGTCTTAATTGTGGAAAGGTTTTCCAAATCATCTCATACTCAATTTTTTCATACCATGCATTTGAACAGGGATGTTTATATCCAGTTTCTATTCACTGTATATCTCAATTGACATGCTGAAAGTATTGTGGCAAAAACATCTCACAAAGTTAATTTGTCATTAAATAATGAAAAACACATCTGATGCAAAACAGTATTTTAAGATTGCTCTGAAATTATTGCAGATAAAAATGACAAAAATATTCTTTCACAAAATCCTAAATCCAATTTTGAATTAAAAATAAAGCTTTCAGAAAGCATCTTCTGTTTGCAATTACTTGAGAATATTTTTTCCTAGTGAAGTGGAAAACGACAACAAAAGAAAGATTACAGTACCTCATAATATCCATCAATGAAGACTGTGACCATCTGTGGGTTAACACCATGAGATGAAAGAAGTGACCTGAGCATCCTGAAAACAGATGGCGAATAGTTGCTTTAAAAAGGGAGGAATGAGGCTATTGCCTTTTACTATAACTATTTGATTATAAAATTGAACTTTTTCAAATATTCACTAGACATTCTGAATTATAAGAACCTAGTTTCTTCCCCATTTTAAAACCTGAGCTCTTACCGATAGAGATAGTTAGGTCTGTTTCCTGCAATGACAGCTACAGGCACATTGAAGACGCTATTATTGGGCAGCTAGAAGGAAAAAAAGGAAAGTACTGGTAAGTAACTGTCTGAGTTTGATTTGTCTATAACAACATCTAGGATATGAATTTTAAATAATCCGCAAAGAGTGTTCAAAGATTAAACACAAGGCTAACATTTTGGTGAGCACCTGTCAATCACATCACATTACATTAGATTAGATTACAACCCTCTCACCTAACTGGGTTAGGCACCACAGAGGGCTAATTTTAGCCTAATTTCCAGACCACGGAAAAAATGCACTTCCAAATACTGCCTGTAAGTAAGATTAGTCTCTATGTAGACACTGCTGAATTTGTTCCACAGCCCGAGACAATAGTAGAAAACCAAAAACAATGTCTGTAACTATGAGATTTCTGCACCAGTAAAAGGTTATTTTGGTCCACTCCTCATGGGAAAACTGATCGCATTAAGGTTTGTAGGGTGGCTTCTCTGGATGACATGTTTGCAGTCATTCTACATACCATTAATTTGTGTTTTAATTTACTGATTTTACTGTCATTGTTGTTGCATTATTGCTATTTTATGTCATGCTGTATGTAAAAGTAGTTTGTTAGAGCACCATCTGTTGTGAAATGCGCCATGTTCAATCTGTCTAACTGTAAGAAATAAAAGGATAGTGTGACAATAGAATATGGAACTTGTTTTTTCTTTAACGGTGTCGGTCGCCAGAGTTTAGCTGCTAGACCAGCTAGCCATGACTGCACACTTTGATGCTGACAACCTGACAGTTCCCGTTCCTACTGATCACTTTTTAATAAACCAGGCTTAGTCAAGGGTGTTGCTTTAGCCGCAAAATTGCTATTGTACTTCTGACGTCACTTTGTCTCATAGATCAAAATTCACGGGAAGAGATTTGTCTTGATTCTCACACCATTTCCAGAGAGGAAAATAGTGTGCTGCTATGCACAGTATAATTTAAGTAGAAAATAGTGATTATCGAAAAATGAAAACCAGTTGGCAGTATATTAAGTGTAAATTTGTTTGTATGTCTTCTCTGTCTTAACCAAGCAAAATATATATGAATATTTTTTCAAAATATCGGATTATATACTATATTTGCAGCTTTAGTTTGGATGATAAAGTCGCTGGTATAATCTAAATTAATCATTTGTATGTATAATATCTACATATAATATAATCTATCATAATAATGAAATATAATAATATAAACAGCAGAGGGTGCTGCCTTCTGGAACAAGGTAATGTTTTTTTGACAGGAAATACGTGAGATGTTCAAAAGCTGTATATTATCAGCTGATAACACAGCAACATGTAGAAATTAACTCTGAATGTGCTGAACACAAAAAATGTCTTCTATTCTTATAACGTACAGTGATGTAATTTTCTCAGCCAATCAGAATCGAGTATGCACAAAGATCAGGTATAATACTGTGCGCTCACACAAACACTGCAGCTGTGCTTTCAAGCGCTCTAAAAAACAACACACACACAGATCTATCTAGTTTTTTTACAAATATTAAAAAAAATTTAAAACAGAACTGCAATAACCGTCAACAGTGATGATATGATTTTTTTCCATTTGTAATACTTGACTTGGAAATGTATTAGTGTATTTTCTGGACTATAAGACACACCTGTATATAAGTTGCAGCAATCGTTTGGGGGGGAAAACCGATATGCAAGCCGCACCAGGCTATGAAAAAATATTTTTTTACTTCATGTACAGAACGATTTTGCACTGTGAATGCACATAAATGTAGATAAACATATTGTTAAAACACTGCCTTTTAACACGGCAACAACTTTGCTAATTAAAACAGAACAGACCCAAGAGAAAAGATTTATTTTAGCGGATTTAATGAACTATAGAGCACAGAAAAGCGGCACTGTTGTATTAGCCGCATGGTTCAAAATCTAGGAAAAAATTAGTGGCTTATAGTCCGGAAAAACACGATAAATATAATTACCAATCACACCTTTCCAGGTATATGTGTTTATGTTTTTTAGTTTGTGTTCTAATTTCCTGCTAATTTATATGTCACCATATGGAAAGCGTTTTGTTACAACTCCAGCTGTTGTGAAAGACGCTATAAAAATAAAGTTGTATTGTATTGTATTGTACATACTTTTGCATACTGTTGTAGGCACTCTATATAAATTAAATATATCTATTTTCTGGTTGTGTCTTACAGGTTCTGGGTTGAATTCAATGGGTGCTGGGTCTTTGCAGCTGCAGATGCTGCCATATCCTTCCACTTTGCTGCAAAAGAGCTTCCTACGCTTGTTCCACTCTGTGTCTGCCCAGTGGCACTCTGCCTCTGAAGGGACAAACACATGCAGGAAATTAAAGGTGAATGAAACTTGGGACTTCTCTGCAATCTTAATTTTCAACTTAACTAGAATGAACATAAACTGTCTGTCCTAAAGGTTCATAACCTGGGCCGGTTTGGGATTTAAAGATTCAACAAAAAATGGATATAAGATTGATTTAAAATGCTTAAAATATGCATCAATGTGAAAAATAATAATAATAATAATAATTTACTGGGTGGCAGCTGCCACCTTTAACAAATGTCTTGCCAGTATAGTTGCTACCCCTATGAGTGGAAATTAGCGGAAGAAAAGGGAACATAAGTGAGAGGGAATTCAATTTATATATGGCAATTAATTTATCAACACTAAATTCAAATTTTTCATCAAAATATGTATAAACAGTGCTAAGAATTCACTCCTTACCTTCAGAAGCAGTGAGCTGCACTTCTGTTTTAAGAAGAACCGGATCACCCCAGGTGGAAAGAGCAGGAGATTTTGAATGCTTTTCTCCATATACTTGACCTAGAAATCCAAATGCGCAGCAGGTCAGTCAAGATACAAAACATAAAAAAAATATATAGCTTCATTAAGTGCTTTAATGCAGACTTTTCGTTTCAGTGCATGCAAGAAATTTTACCATAGTGAACACCAATGAAGAAATTCTAAAACCATTTTATACACAAGTCAGACATTAACAGAGCATACTATTCAACCATATTTTTTTCTGTTCAGTGTTCTATAGGTGTAGAAAAGGCTGCTCAGAGACTGCGACACCGGCTCCTTTAAGAGGGCGGAGTTTAGTGCTCCAACTCACGTAGCGTGGGCGTGCGTGGGCGTGCGTGTGTGTATGTAGGAATGAGGAAGTGGCAGGAATCGTGTCAGTCTGTCTATCGAGCTAAGTTTGAGTTGTAGTCCACATTTTTCCTGCTTTGAGTTGTGCGTGAGACAAGTAAGTTACAGCATTAATAACACTGTTCGTTTGTCTGTACAATCCACGTTTCACTGCTAATTGGTAACATGTAATGTTCAATGTTTATTATTTCCCTTTTAGAACCACACGAATAGAGCATCAAGAAATGTGTACTTTGACTGCAACTTTATTAAAAGACGAGAAACACAAGACCATATCCTCATTATTGGTGTTCTAACCGGACTCTCAACAACGATTTGCATACTCCTCCCAGCACTAGTCAATTACATATTTTTCAATGGTCCTTCGAGCCGGATGGCAAATCGCTGTTTGAAGATGCAGGACTCAGAATTAGCAGCACCTGGCGGCAAACCTAAACGATTGACATTGGTGCCTTCCTATATGTCTGATTATGACTTGAGTGGGCCAGGTGCGCTGAGTAAATTCCGAAGACCAGCTGCTCCTACTAGAGCATTACCAGAGGAGCACGTAGCTACGGAGCGCTCAACTAGTAGATCCCCGTCACCACCGGCTAGCCAAGGCTTTGACACGGGGAATTTGGGGGATGTTGAGCACGAGCAGGGGTCTCAGCACTTTATGTTGCAACCCACCAGGGGGCAGGATTTCAACCCACTCAGTGAGTTTAATGCCGCCCTTAAAGAGATGCGCCAAGAAAATGCTGAACTCCGAAAACAGTTTCAGTGCCTGATGACTGCCTTACAGTCCAATCCTCCTCCTCCTACCCTTCCGCCTCCAGGCACATACCGCAGTGGGTTTGACGGAAGCAATCTACGCCCGACCAGAAGCCAACCGGACAATCCAGCCCACTCACAGCTACAAAATCAGGCACGCGGGTCGTCCGGAAACCTGATACAGGACTTCTCACAAGTCAAAGTTTCACAGCCACCCGCAGATCAAGGATATAGTCCATATTACGCAGCCACACCCCGCAAAGTGCATCTTGTGCTGACATGTATGGCCAAAGGCATCCCGCTCACTCATTCAGAGCTAGTGACCCACAGTATGAAGATTCATACGCTGGCAGAGATTCAGCCTTCCCCCGATTGCCCTACTCTCATGTTCCACAGAGAGAGACCACATACAGAGGACCAAAGCCCACCATTCCCAGCCTCACATCACCAGACCCCAGAGGTTAGCCTTAGAGAATTTATTACCACATGACGCCACTGAGAGATACAAGTACCAGATTCTCACTGATCATCTTAAGTGTGAAGAAGCCTCACTCGTGGCTGATTCTTATTGTAAATCCAGGCTACCCTACACAGATACGATGCTGGCTCTCACCAAGATGTATGGACAGCCCCACAAGCTTGCTGTGCAACGGATCACAGCGCTAATGGATGGTCCAAACATACGTAGTGGTGATGCTAAGAGCTTTCGTTTATTCGCTCTCAACGTGCGCTCACTAGTGGGCATGTTAGAACAGCTGGGTCAACAAGGTCAGGTTGAATTAACCTGTGGCTCTCATGTCTCGAGGCTCTTAAGTAAACTCCCCCACGACCTCAATGCCAGCTTTAAAAGATTCATCCATCCACTGAGAGTTTCCATTCCGACCCTTTTCGAATTTGCTGATTGGCTGGAATATGAGCTAGAGGTTCAGGAAGACAGCATTATGCCCCCCAAGAGAGACGCGCCGTCCAACAAGAGGCATGATAACAAGCGCGCTAATAAATCTTCAAGTAAGTCTGCTACTATCATCCTGAACACTGAGAAAGCTTCGGGATCAAGCTCTGCAGCAACCCCACCTGCCTCTGGACAGTCAGCTGACAAGACAAATACGATGGAAAAGAGAAAGGCCTACTGTCCATATTGTGATAATGACAAGCACTTCCTGAACAGCTGTTCTAATTTTAAGGACTTGACTAGGGAACAAAAGATGACGTGGATTAAAGTCAATAAGAAGTGCTGGCGTTGTGGACGCAATCATCAAGCGGCAAAGTGCACGCTCAAAGCCCCCTGTAAGGACTGTGGCAGGAAACATCTGCTTGTGCTGCATGACGTGAATGAGAGAGGTAAGGCGGAGGAACAAGCACCGCATTCACCGCCAACAGAAAGCTGCCTCGTAAGCACAACCAACAGAGTCCTGTATGCAGACCGCCCAGTCTACAACCGGAAGGTGTTGCTGAAGATCAGTAAAGTCATCCTGAGGAACGGTGACAAATCCTTGGAGACATATGCAATTCTAGATGATGGCTCTGAGCGGACAATACTGATCCAGCCTGCTGCCAAACAGTTGTGCCTTCAAGGAAGAAAGGAGGTGATGGCTCTCGGTACGATCCGACCAGGACTGGATCAGCTCCATGGAGCGTCAGTTTCGTTCACGATTTCGCCAGCTGACAGCCCTGACAAGATATATAGTATCCCGAATGCCTTCACAGCCGCTCAACTGAGTCTGGCAAAGCATTCTCATCCAGTTGCCGCACTTAAGCAGAAGTATAAACATCGGTCAGGTTTGCCTCTTCTGTCACTGAATAGGGTCCAGCCGATGCTGCTGATTGGTGCTGACAACACGCACCTCATCACACCTATAGAGCCAGTCAGATCAGGACCACCTGTTGGGCCAGCAGCTGTGAAGACACGCCTTGGATGGACTCTACAAGGGCCAGCCCAAGCCATCAAGTCAAGCCCGAATGTAAGTCACTGCCTTTTTACGTCCACACCTTCATCCACAGAGCTCTTCTCATGCGTTGAGAAGTTATGGCAGATGGAGGTGCTTCCCTACCGTAGCGAGAAGCTAGCAGTTCGGTCAAGACAGGACCAGGAGGCAGTTAAATTACTTCAAGAACAAACGGTGAGAGTCGATATCAATGGCGCTAAGCATTATGCCGCACCCCTTCTTCGAGTGAAGAACATGCCTCTCCTCAAAGCCAGCCCTGTGGCAGTATTGCCACTCCTGAGAGGCATAGAGAAGCGCTTAGCCAATTCCCCAGAACAAGCTGCTGTCTATAAAGAGGAGATAAAGAAGCTTGTAGATGCTGGCTATGACGTGAAGTTGACAGACTACGAAGTAGAGCACAGCCCAGAAGCGTGGTATATACCGCACCATAAGGTCCAACATAATGGCAAAAATCGGGTGGTGTACAACTGCTCATTCCATTACCAAGGTTACAACCTTAACCAACTCCTGCTACCAGGTCCCACTCTCGGGCCCTCCCTGCTAGCTGTTCTTTTACGCTTCAGGGAGCATGCCGTTGCCTTCAGCAGTGATATCCGGAGCATGTTTCATCAGGTAATGCTCCTGCCAGCAGATCGACCCCTGCTGCGATTTTTATGGAGAGACATGCAGCAGGACCGCCCACCTGATGTGTATGAGTGGCAGGTGCTCCCATTTGGAACCACCTGCAGCCCCTGCTGTGCAACATTCGTGCTGCAGAAACATGTCACTGACCACAGCCAACCGGAAGAAGATGTACGTGATGTCATCCACAAGTCCTTCTACGTGGACAACTGTCTCCTTAGTCTCCCTTGTCCAATAGCAGCCAAGACTCTTGTAGACAAACTGCGCTATCTTCTGGCTGAGGGCGGATTCGAGTTGAGGCAATGGGCAAGCAACGATCCCAGTGTCATCGAGCATCTTGCGCCAGACATGAGGTCATCCAGTTGTGAGCTGTGGTTCAGCCAAGGTCAAGTTGACCTCCAGGAGCCCGCACTTGGACTCCAATGGAACTGTAAGTCAGACTCTCTCACATACAAACACAGACACATTGACTGCACAGTGACTACAATGAGAAACATCTATCGAGTTTTAGCCAGCCAATATGATCCCCTTGGCTACATTGTGCCTTATACCACTCGAGCTAAAGTCATTGTGCGCCACCTGTGGGAGAGGAAGAGAGAATGGGATGATCCACACCTTCCACAAGAGCTACTGGAGAGGTGGCATGAATGGGAAGCAGAATTAGTCCACTTGTCTGAGATAGCCCTGCCTAGGTGCTACACTAGTCCCAGTCTGGATCAACCTAACTGTGCAAGAGACATTCATGTATTTTGTGACGCCTCTGAGCTGGCATATGGATCAGTGGCTTATCTGAGGACAGAGAATGCAGAGGGGGAAATTGAAATTGCATTCCTTGCAGCCCGATCACATGTTGCACCCAAAAAGCAACAGTCTGTGCCACGACTAGAGTTGTGTGCCGCCCTGACAGGTGCCCAGCTCTACAAAGTTATTAGTACTGAGTTAACCCTGCCCATACGCAGTTGCACCCTATGGTCAGACTCCGCTACTGTCTTAACCTGGTTGAACTCAGACTCGTGCAGATGCAAGGTCTTCGTGGGTACACGTGTGGCGGAGATACAAGAACTGACAGAAGCAGGTGCATGGAGATACGTGCCCTCACGAGACAACCCGGCAGATGACATAACCCGTGGCCTCACCCTCCAAGACATCAGCCGAGGCAGTAGATGGACCCATGGCCCTACGCTGCTAAAACAAACTCCTCGTGACTGGCCCAACCTACCTCCTCCACCTCACCACGTCCCCGAAGGTGAGCTAAAACATCATCTTGTGCTAACTCTGTCCAGTTCTAGTCTTCCAGATCCTCTTCAATACGAGACATGGGACAGTTTCATTGAGGCCACTGCCCGGCAGTTTCATGGGGCAGTCAACTCCAAGAAGCCCCTCACGGCTGATTCCTATGCTGCTGCTGAGCTGGAAGCCTTGCAACAATCTCAAAGAGAGTCATTCCCTGAGGATGTCACCCAGTTAAAGGACAACAAACCCATTGCTAAATCAAGTCGACTTATTCCACTTGCACCTGAGTTTGATGAACAAACAGGTCTTATCAGAGTAGGAGGCCGTCTTCGCCGTCTCCCCCTCCTGACAGCGAATGAAGTGCACCCCATTGTTCTGGACCCTAAACATGCTCTGACCAGACTCATCATACAGGATTATGATGTAAAGCTACAGCATCCCGGGCCAGAACGAGTGTTTGCTGAAATCATGAGGAAGTACTGGGTGCTACGTGGACGCGAAGCCGTACGCCGGCATCAGAGATCCTGTGTGAAGTGCAAGAAGTGGAAAGGACAACCAAATCCTCCACGGATGGCGGACCTCCCTCCGGCCAGACTGCGTCTCTTCAAACCTGCATTCTATTCCACCGGCGTAGATTGTTTTGGGCCATACACCATCAAGATTGGACGCAGGAACGAAAAGAGGTGGGGGATAATATTTAAATGTCTAACCACTAGAGCAGTCCACCTCGACCTGATTCCTAGTATGGACACAGATGCGGTCCTGATGGCCCTGAGACGCTTTATAGCCAGACGAGGCTGTACCATCTTAACATGTGGAACAAGAACAGGGGAAATAAATTAAAGTTTACTATATGACAGCCATGGGCATCAAAGTTTGTGTTAAATATTTCCTTCACCACAAAGGAGGAAATGCTTAATAACTCCTCAGCACATGCGCCCAAAAAATCCCAAACCATACATGTATATAGAGTTGTGACCTGAAGACCATATCTTAATATTCTGATATGCATATAGCGCCACCAGGTGGGGACTAGAAATTAATTTATCATCTTTTTTTTCACAAATGACCGGGAAATGGTTCCTATTAGATGATAGTCAATGCCTGAAGACAACTACAAACCTTTCACTGTAGTGGTACTGCCACCTGTCTAAAGGAAGAACAATAATTTTATGTTGTTTTTTTTTCCAGCAGGTTAGCCAGGTCAACATCATATTCAGTGTTGGGGTAATGCGGTACAGTAATATAGTGTTATATTTAGGCAGTAACAAAGTAATCTAACTAGATACACTTACGATTTTAGAAACACAATAATGAGTAATATTTTTAGTTACTTGAGCTATTTACAAAACCAATGGCAACAATCAGTATATCTAGACTCACTGGGAAAGCAATTCTCCAAAGTTGAATGGATTGCCATTTTGTCACTCTTCTGGGCATTTCGTTTGTTTTTAAATGATGGTCAGCAATTTTCATGGCTGAGAACTTATGGTTTGTGACCCCAATAACTGCCATGGTTTCATAAAATAAAATGCAAAACGAACTAAAAAAAGCAGGAACAAACCCAAGTAAAAAGGAGAAAATAAATTCTGAAATGTATATATATATATATATATATATATATATATATATATATATATACATTTTTTTTTTTTTAATCTGATTTTAATGAATTTTGAGCCATTAATTGCTGGTCAATGATCAAAATGTGTCTACCTCGAAGCCGAAGATGACAGTGACAGTACGGCAACTCCAATTCGACTATACGCCCCCAATACCCCCGGTTAAATCAGCGTCTGATGCGCTCGTTAATTATTTCCTTTTTTTAACTGTTCAATTCACCTCGAACTTTTAGCTCCATGTAGAGAATATCAACTAACTAAACGGAATTATTTTGATTTTCTTTTTTTTTTAAGCAAAAGAAAACAATTTACTCATAAGTTTTGACTTTATCAAATACATGTTTTTTATTTTACTTTACGTGCCTTATCTATCTATCTATCTACCTACCTACCGACCCACCCACCCACCTACCTATCTATCTATCTATCATGGTACAGTTTCCCAACCTAGAGGTTGAGGATTCGATTAAAGGCCATTGTGACCATATTGAAGTATCCTTGAGCAAGATACTGAATCCCCCAGTTGCACCTGATGGTATGTCAGCAGAAGGTAGATGTGGTAATAGTGTGTAGCGCTTTGAGTACCAAAGGTAGAAAAGTGCTCTAAAAATGACATTCCATTTTACTGCTTTTTACTGATGCTTTAAGTTTTTGCTGTGGTATGGCTTCCCTTCTTTGTTCTTCTTCTCAGGTTTTGTACAAAATAACTGACCTATTTTGTCAGATGCTGTATGTTGCATTTCGTAAATATACATTCAGTCACTGCCAATCTGTACATCATACATAACTACTACTATCAGAAATTATGGTCATGCTGTACCGCTCCAAAAAAGGGTGCGATTAAATCAGTGCTAATGCGACCAATTGAAAGAATTCGGCGCACCAGTGCTACCAATATAAAAGTTAATGTGGAGCCCTGCTACTGCAATTGCGGAATTGTAACCAATTGTCAATTATGCACGAAAACGTTAATATTGTCTCAATTTTAAAGTTAACATAATTGCCTTATTCACTGTTAAAGAAACTACCTCCTTTCTTCACCACCAGAGTCCACATGTCCCTCCAGCTCAGTATGAGAGACACCTGGCTACCCAGACTTTTTAGCAAGTTTTTGGCAGCATCCTTGAGATGGAACGTGCCCTCGTCCTGCACACAAATATTATACATGAGAGTGACTTAAAAAAAGGAAGATCAAGGTTGTTTGGTTACAGGTTGTTTTGGGCACTAACCTGTGTCATAACCAAATGGCTTTAGACAATAGGGATTTTTTAAGGCGATCAATGATCAGCAACTTTGAGAAAAAAAAAAAAAAAAAAAAAAAAATATATATATATATATATATATATATATATATATAGACTGTACTATATACGTTGCCTTTGCATTTTAGTTTGATTCTTCCAATTGAATTGCTTGATCCAGTTAGTTTAGATGCACGACTTTCGCTTCAGAGTCCTGACTTGAGACAATGGGAACCAGTAACTGACCTTAATGGTAAAGATAAGAACTCGACCTCGGGTCACCATATTGAGGAAGAGGATCATGGCTTCATCCTCGTGGGGTGAGTAGGTGTCAAATATTCTCTTGGCCATCACATGACCCTAGGAAACACAAAATAGGGAAATATTTAATTTCACCATGTTGATTTTGACCCATTAGTCCATTAGTAGAATTATACAAAACCTACTACTCCACCTACTGGAGAAAACACTTAAACTAAGGGAAGATATCTAACACTACTCACACCATCTCAAGTCGTCACATCGGTACTGTTAATATGCAAGCTTCTCACATTAACATCACACAAAATATTGAAATTTTCATTCTAATATTTTTAGATTATGATTAGCATATTTCATTATATATCAGCATGAATTTTGGTACTTGTCATTCAGTGTTTTGTTCAATAACTCATGGAATGTTGTCAGTCTATGAAGCAAATATGGACAGGCAACCTTATGTGATGATCATCCAAAATGTTGCGAGTTTCATTCTAATATTTTCAGAGAATGATTATCACATGCCTACACTTGCGCAGGACATAGAGTTGTGATAGAAGTCACACTGGAAGCTCGCAGGCTGAATGCATTGTCAGCCATTGCACTGTAAATGAACACACACACACACACAAGCACGCACGCATGCACACACGCACACGCATACACACTCCCTTTATCTGACCACATCCAAAGTCTTCAATATTAGCACTCATAGACAAGCAGTCCACTCGAGAATCAGCTCTTGGTCTTGTATTTAGCAGTGTTGAGAGCAAGCGTGCAGAGCCTACATGATCAAAACAACCACTGGTGTAACGGAGCTAGAGAAGATGTTTGAAGTGAAGTTTACGGTAAAAAAATTAAATCAAATAAAATTCACACGCGGTGCGTTATGGTGGGCAACTGGTTTGCATGATGGCCTCACAGTGCAGAGGTTGTGAGATCGATTCCGGTTCCGGCCTTCCGATGTGGAGTTTGCATGTTCTCCCCGTGCCTGTGTGGGTTTCCTCCGGGTACTCCAGTTTCCTCCCACATTCCAAAAACATGCATGGCAGGTTGATTGGACACTCTGAATTGCCCCTCGTGTGAGTGTGATGGTTTTTCGTCTATGTGTGCCCTGGGATTGGCTGGAAAACAGTCCAGGGCGTACCCTGCCTACTGCCCGAAGACAGCTAGGATAGGCTCTAACAATCCCACGACCCTCATGAGGAGAAACGGTTCAGATAATGGATAGATGAAAAAATCACGCGCACATGCACTGCTCTTTTTCATTTGAATGAGATTCGTAGCGCAAGCTCCCCTCGTCACCCGCACGACGGTTGTAGGTGGAGGCTCCAGGCGGCTGGCTGCCCCAGGGGCAGGATGAAGGAGGGTGAGGACGAACGGCAGTGCCTTTTCCTTTTTAACTGTAATCACACCTATGCTGGATATTAAAATCGCGTGGACTTAATCAACTGTGGATTACTGTACAAAACGATGAGTTGACGGCCATTTTCCAAAACCCACAGGAGATAACCAGGAGGATCTCTGTTGATTGATGCCGGGTTGGGTCTGGCACACTCTTTAAGCGGCAGAGATCGTGGAAACAAAAGCGGGACAACGCAACTTAGCTAGCTACGCAAGCCACTGTCGAGCCTCTGCGGGTGATTTGGAACAAGAACTAGCGAGAAATCGTTACGTTTGTGACTGTTGCATTTTCTTAATCACTTAAACCTGGCTACCTACTCAGATTCTCCACGCTTCAATGCAACTGTACTTGAAGCTGTGTAAGTCAAATGTTTGGAATAAAAGGATCATATTTTCCTCATACCTACAGTTACTATTGTTATTTGGTTTAATAGTATAAGTTGATCAAGTCTCTTCTAACAATTCATACTAAAAAATAAATTAAAGCAAGCATCATTCCTGCACATGTCGTATCAGACGATATTGGTATCGGACATTACTCTAGACCGCAATATCGGTTTTGGATCGGAAGTGGAAAAAGTTGTATCAGGACAACCCTAGCTTAAACCTTTGTTCATGAAATCAGATGCCACTGATGTTTGCACTTTTATTCCTTATAAACACTGATTAATCAAATGATTTTAAATTAATTTTGACCGGTCTGTTCCTTTAAGTGCGGGAGTAATGCTCTGAGCTCTTTGTTCTGGTCAGAAAGTGAGCTGCAACTGTTTGCTGTTTTTAGGGAGTCCTGTCAAGTACATTAAAATAGTCAAGTCGACTGGAGATAAAAACATGCATAAATGCATAAACTTCTCATCTGCTTGGAGCATGCAACCCTTGACCCTGAATAATGTTTTTCACCCAGTTTGTGGCTATTGTATTGTAAACTTGTGTGAGTGAGAGACATCCAAACACCCATGTGCCTGGTATAATGCGTTCATGTGCGCCATGGAAAATCACAAACTCTTCCAGTCACATCTTACAAGGACGTACTAAGGGACCAAAACATGGTATCATTTGATTTCACATGAATCAGTACTCAGTCGTATCAACTCAAATCGGTCTGTACCAAAATAAAGGACCAACTTTGGTACCCATCACTAATTTGTCTGCAGTCTACTGCTAAACAGTCAATTGAAGCACTGGTCTGGAAAAATATATTAGATGTACAAAGATATAAGACATAAAGGAGAATCTTACTGTGGCCTGGTTGAGAACAATTACATGGATGCCTCTGCCTTGCTCCCGCATATCATCCTCCAACACCTGCAGCAAAGCAGCAAAACACTCTGACAACATATTAAGCAATTAAGGGAAAAGACTTTTGGTGACTGTAAATCTACAATTAAGATTAGTTGTACTTTACAGTAAGGATTGTATGTTTGCAGGGTGTTGTGTGGAAGCAAATAAGAAGTGATAGCGCCTTATTACATTTTTGTCCACTTACAATCACTTGGATTACTTTTACAGATGAAATAACTTGTGTTCCTCAACAAACTATATTTCTTTCTTAGTTATTTACTAATATATTGTCAACTGTTGGTTAGAACGACATAAATGATCGCGCTGTCACTCAGTATAAACATGATATAAATGTTGTTCATCACTCAGACTATTCATCACGATTTTTTACTCACAGTGGTGCCATCCACTGCAACATAGACTTTGGATCGGCTGGAGTACACCTCAATGTCAAGAACCTTGCGCCCATTTGCCGGTCTACGAGGAGTCTCCATGTTGGGCATCACATCGTCTAAAAGAAATTCACAATTTACACCGTAACCATAGAATGTACTTTGTACAACACATAATTCAAATGAACACTACCATATTCTTGAGCTGCTGCTTCTTCATTAGCAACTCTTCTCGTGTCCAAGATGAGTTTCATATTGACAATTACAGTTACCAGTAGAAATAGTACAGCGGCAGCCTGTGAAATAAAGAAACGAGTTGAATAATCATAAATGTGTATCAAGTTTGTAATTATGACTTGGATTATGATCATGATTTTAAAAACTGCATAACACTTTTATATCAAACTAAAAAAAAAAAATCACTGAATCAACGTTAGTTTAACCTGAGAAAAACAAACCATCAACTTCCTCTTACACCACTACAAGGAATCAGAGTGCCTCAACGGGTAACATAATTTCTGATTTATTTCTTCTGCAGTCAACTAAATTGCTGATGTAATAGTGGTACATAGATGCACTTGCAAAACTGATTGCCATTGTGCATTATTTGCAACAGGATAGGTGTTATAGTTGAAAAAAAAACTGACGACCGGAAAGAAGAATGGCAACAAATTAAATTAAATTCCCTCCAAAAGCTTCTTCTGACCGGGTGCATTCCCAGTAAATATCACAATACAACCCCCTCTTTTGGGCAGAAAGACTATTCCAGAATAAAAGACATGTTGATCCACCATTGTTCTTATACATAGTGAGGAGAGAGAGAGAGTGAGAAAATCAACTCAAACTCAAAATGAAAACAAAAAGAATTGTGGACTATCGTTGTTTAATACATCATTGTATACAATATTCACAGCAAATCCTAAATTAATAGTTAAATATACAAGTGTTCTTTGAGCAGCATTCAAATGTTCCCAAAATAATATTACGCGAAAAAAAACACTGAAGCAATCTTGCCCAAAACGGTCGTAAATTGGCACTAATCACCACTAAAAACAGTCAATTATATTTGCTACTGGATCATTCGTCTCACCTGACAGAATCGACGAATAGTCCTCTTATTGAACAGTTTATATTTATACGTGAGATACAAGCTTCTTTGCTGCCGAGGTATGAAAGGCTTAGCTCGGGGGTTTGGAGTCCAAGACTCCATTCCGCTACAGAGCTCAGAGCACCTTGTCTTCCTCCTCCTGGTAGTCCTAAAGCAAAACTGATATTTAGTCACATCCTCATCTGCAAATGAACAGAACACCGCCGGTAATGCTTTGCACGAAGGAATTTAAGACAAAAGTGTAACCACGACCACTACCATACAACACAGAAGAATAATGCATATGCATGTTTTATGTTTAAATCAAATGAACAGGTAAACTTTGCACTATCATTTGTAACTCACAGAACAATCAAATAGGGTAAAAAAGGCTACTGTATTTCTGCAACATGCTAACTACTTAGATTCAGTCGCAGAATCCGTGACGTCATTTAAATGACGCCATCTTTTCTTCCCCCGTTTACTGCCTGAACGTAAACACGCGTGTAGTGGATACTGCCATCTACTGGGAAATACTTACCAGTTCACGCACTCGACAAATTGGTTGATGTTTTGTTTTCAATAATGAACAATTTAAAATGTGTATTCATTAATACAACGTTTGGAAACTATGGGGGTAAAACAGATCACAGTTTATAACCCATATGTGTTCGTTCAATTATGTTCATGCGCGACATGTTTCAATCCAAACATTCTTATTACAAATGCTCAGTTCAATACCTACACACATATATAACCCAATACATAATATATTCTATAGTTCAAAATGTCAAACGTGTATTATACATACGTTTACTTGCTAGATGTCTTTCATTTTGCAACACACCCTCCCATTCATAATCACTTTGGAAAATATGGTAACCACTTACAGATTTCTCTTTTGTCTTCTAGCCTTTTCAAGAATGTAATAGCCTCAAATTATTGTTCAGTTAAGGTTAACAGGAAATGAACAAACAAACAATATCTTGGCATGTAGCTCGGCTCCTGTTCATAAAGTAGCATTTTTCATTGTGAACGTGTTAAAATGTGGTTGAAGTTCAATCAGATTTTATATTTATACCTACTTGCGTTTTCCCTTGTATATGAAACATGATGTGAGACACACATTTGTATTCCATAATAAAAAGATACAATTTTATTTCTTGATGAATAGATGGTAACATCCAACGCATTTCATTAGAATGAAAATATGTATGTACTTCGCCATATTGTTAAAAGGGTACACCGAGTCCAATGACAGTCTCCATGTTTAGTGTTTTATTGCACTATAAAAGTTGAACTGATATTCTGATGCCACACCCAGAGCAACAAGTTACATAAAGCGTAAAAGGGTCTCCAGTGAAACAAATAGGTCCCAGCTTCATGATGAGGTGAATATGAATTATTTCTGACTTTGAGATAGGTGGTATTGATCTGTTAATATTTAACAGTTATTTGTGTTTAATACCGTATGTCTGAGACAGTCCGTCTCTCCCCTACTTTTGCTGTTTTTTTTAAAAGACTTCTATTATCTGGTGGTTGTTCTTTACTTCAACTGCAGGCTACTGTCTTTCACAGACCTCATCTTCTTTTAATTGTATTACTTTTCTAAATTTGCTTTCTTTCATTAACCTGATTTCTATTTTTGTAATTCATTCCATTGTTCCATCTTTCATTACATGAGTTATTGTACACTTTCAGTGCTGCTCGGATGCAAACAACACTGAAGGCCGAGCTGGAGAGCCTGCAGTGTCACTTCATGTGGAACCTGAGCCCCCATACATCCAAACTTGTCCTTCTCAGAGATAAACTGGAAGACATTGGCACAGTGGAGGGATACAACTGGCTGGGACATATTTACAACTTGCAGGGTTATATACACTACCAGCTCGGGAGTAAAAAAGATGCCCTGCGTTTTTTCAGCAGAGCTGCGGAGGCATTGCGTCAGATGAGAAATACTGTCTCAGAAGAGGGCCCTTGGCTAGTGGTCAACTACGGGAACCTGGCTTGGCTCCACTACCACATGGGAGAACAGGCAGAAAGTCAGACTTACCTGTCCAAGGTCGATAATCTTCTGAATGAATATCCTTCACCACGTCAAGAGGAACTCCACGCAGAGATCTGTGCTGAAAAGGCCTGGACTCTGATGAAATTTGGAAAGGACAATACTCTTCTGGCAGTGCAATATTTTCAGAGCGCCATCAGGATGCAGCCAGACGTGATTGAGTGGCACTCCAGTCATGTCTTAGCATTAGTAAGTACTTTTAAGCTTTATAAAACTCGGCTAGATGCTAACACTTTTGAGAAACTGAAAATAGCTAAGAAACATGACCCAAATAACCTGTACCTTGCAACAATTTACTTAGCAGTGTGTGCTGCCAGAGGAAGAAGAATTGAAGGTGAAGCATTGCAATTGGCTAAAAAGATTTTGAAAAAGCCTGTCAGCAGCTACAGTGGTATTAAACCATTACTTAAACTGTACAGAGTGTATTTATCAATGGATGAAGCTCTTGACTTGGCAGAAGAAGCTCTTGAAAGACATCCAGAAGAACGCTATCTGAAGAGGTGTGCAGCAATCTGCTACAAAAAGAAAATTCTTTTGCACAGGGATGTTCTGCCGGAACAAATGGTGGTTGACAGAGCAATCAGCCTCTATCGAGAAGTGATTGCTCTTTACCATCAATCATCACTAAAGAGAAAAATAACTCTTGCAAATATATATTTAACGTTGACTCCCAACCAAGCTAAAGCTGATGAGATATTTGAGGAACTACTAGATGAAGTTGAACAGGAACCTGGAGACAGACAGATGGTTTATAACTACTATGCAAAATATTTACACTATAGTCAGAGGCAGAGCTATAAGTCAATAGAATATTACATGAGGGCAGCAGCAATACAGCATCCATCTGTCTACCGTGGAAACAGCATCCAAATCCTGGAGAAAATTAAGGAAAGGAAAAAAAACAGAATGTGTAGAGAAATAGAGGAGTTTCTTGACAACCTACAAGACTGAGAGATTTGTTTACAGCACTTGGTGGCATTTTACTGAGCATTTTGACCAACAGTGGCGGCACGGTGGACGACTGGTTAGCACGCTAGCCTCACAGTGAGAGACAGCATCGGTCGTGGGTTTGATCCCGGTTTGAGCCTCCCCGTGCCTGCGTGGGTTTCCAAAAACATGCATGGCAGGCCGATTGAACACTCTAAATTGCCCCTAGGTATGAGTGTGAGCGCGGATGGTTGTTGAGGGTTGTGTGCCCTGCGATTGGCTGGCAACCAATTCAGGGTGTCCCCCGCCTACTGCCCAAAGATAGCTGGGATAGGCTCCAGCGACCCCCGCGACCTTAGTGAGGAGAAGCGGTATAGATAATGGATGGATGGATAGACAAACTCTATCAAGTTTTCTTTTCCGAAATTGTTTTTTTTCTTTGACAGAAATTACTTTGTATTTATATACAGATCTTCTCAACATTTCTTTGAATGTTTCATTTTCTTTGAACGCCCACGACCCTTGTGAGGATAAGTGGCTCAGAAAATGGATGAATGGGTGGATTTTCTTTGACTATCAGAAACAATTCAATTTCAAGTGTAAACATTTGTATGTAAAGTATTAGCTCTAGCTCTGACTGTGCGTGGGCCAACGCCTGGGTGATAATGTACATTTTGGCTACATGTATGTATGTATGTGTGTATTTTTGCAGGCCAGTGCCAAATTGGGGATCACTGCATTAAGCGATGAGTGTAGTAAGTCAGTTTCTCTTGTGAAAAGTCCACTAACAAGGAGATGTCGGAATGTTAAAATGTTAACGGCATTTTGATATGTTATGTGTCATCAAGTCAATTCAGAGCCCTAAACTCATATTAAGTTAACATGACCAACCTAGCTTGCAAGCAATTTTAATGAAACGCAAACAAACTCAATGTTTTCCTTGTGATTGGCTCAAAATGTGTGCTCACTGCTTTGCAAATAAAATGGGCATGTGCATGGAACATCCATCTATCCATTATCTGAACCGATTATCCTCACCAAGGAGGATAAGACGATCCCAGCTGAAAATTATACAGTATTTTGGAATTTCTGATGCGGTCTCATATGCTGATCAGAGTTGTGGTTTGAGGTTTTGTTAGGCCTCAGAAAATGGGGGAGGGGGGTAGATCAGGTTTTTGTCTTGTTTTTTGAAGTCTAGTCACCATTCATGCCTTGTTTTATGTCAAACACAAAGATAATTTGTTTGCTTTCATGGAGCACTAAGGAAATTATAACATGTTCACTGACGTCTGTTTTTCATAGTTTTATTTAAACGAAGTTGTCAAAAGTAGTTTTTTCCCTTTCCGTTTTGCGTGCAATAAGCTTGCTGGCAACAATGATGTTTAACTGTTTTTCTGTAACCCATTGGCCATTAAATTATCTTGAGGCTTGTGCTTCTCTCTCATTGTGTTTTAACTTCATGGCCGTTGTGCACTTTTAATGCACAGTCCCCCTTAAGGGAAGGGTAAAGTTATGAATACATTGTTTAGATCATGATAATAATAATAATAATTATTATTAATATTATTATTTTAATTTCCTTACATCCAAATGTGCTCAAATCTTAGGGGTCTCGCTTTACGCTGAGAAGCAATGCTATGCTTTGAATGGAGAATGCCCACCTTCTCATTTCAGGATTTCCTGAATTGTTTTTAACTTAAAATAAAACAAAAACAGATGGCGGCAATAGATCCACTAATTTAAAGGAGATCCAGACACAAAAAATATTTTTTTTAATTTATGACTACAATATAAAAATACAATGAACATAAAATGTTCATGTGTGACCATGAATAGAAATAATGGGCACACAAAATTCTCATTTGTGGGTTAAAGTCACATGAACAGCTTTGACATCTGGGTTAGCAAATGGCGCGCACATGGTTGCTGCAGACATCATTGTGTGGTGTCCTGAAAGACAAGCGTCTGAATAGTCTGTTCTCATATTTAGCCTGCAATGGCTGCTTTTTCCACAATGTCTTTGTAGCTTTTTACCCACCTAAAAGAAAATGCAATTTTATTAGTATACCATCATAGTCTTTAACATCACCCCAAGATACACACGCAGTCAAACATTTTTGTCCAGGCCTGTTTCATTAGTTTATATATATATATAAGATGATTTGTGTCCCATCTTCTTCTTCTTAGTCTTTTGGCTGCTCCCGTCAGGGGTCACCACAGAGAGAAGCCCAGTCCTCCGCATCGTCCTCCATCATGTTCACTGCCTGCATGTCCGTCATCCATACACCTTCTCTTTGTGCTTTCCTTTCTCCCCTGTCCTGGCAGTTGCATCTCCAGCATCCTCCTCCCAAAGTACTCCACATCCCTTCACCGCACATGACCTGTCCATCTCAGGCTTGCCCCTCTCTCTCCCTCTTCATATAGCCCATTTCACAACAGCTGGAGCTGTAACAAAGCGCTTACCATATGCCGTCATATAAATTAACAGGTAATTAGAACACAAATTAAAACACATGAATACATTTACAATAGGTACCAGAATAATAGCAGAACAGCGACAGTCTCATGTTGAGTCGAAAGCTAAAGAATAAAAATGTGTCTTCAAACGGGTTTTAAAAATGGACAGAGTGGGGGCTTGCCTTTCCAAAAGAACAGAAAAGGCGCGATCCTGCCTGAGGCTCCGCCTATTCCTCAGCACCTCTAGCAGCATTTGGTCCACAGACCTGAGGCAGCGGGCAGGTTTGTAGGGGTGGAGCAGCTTGCAGAGGTATGCTGGGGTGAGGCCATTTAAAGCTTTGAAGACGAACAGAAGTATCTTAAAGCTAACTCTAAAGTGCACTGGGAGCCAGTGCAGAGAGGCCAAGATTGGGGTTATGTAATCCGTCTTCCGAGCGCCAGTTAAGGGGCGAGCGACAGCATTTTGCACCAGTTGGAGGCGCTTGAGTGAAGACTGGCTGACTCCAAAGTATAGTGCATTATAATAATAATAATAATCTAACCTAGATGTAATGAATGCATGGCTTACTGTTTGTTAAGTGCCGAGCTCCAAAAGGAGGCACGCCAATTTGTTGTAAATTTCCTCACAAATCCCAGTCTTTTAGTCGGGTGAGTTTTATTACTGATGTCATTTTTTCATGCAAACCTATTTTATAAGTGCCAATGTTAACGTCAATAAAGTGTCCCTTTATGCAATTATGCCCAATCACCAGTCTGCGCACCATGATTTAGTCACGGGCTGCAAAAACAAACAAACGCACACATACACAGGTATCCATACAAAGTATTAGTGTATTTACTATTTATTTACTATTTATTTATAAAACCTTTTTTATTTATTTATTTTGGTAGCGGAGCATATGTGACCAAAATATATGTTATGACCGAAGCGTCGGGATTTTATTAGTTTCTTCATTTCTTTAACAGGATACCGACAATTTTCTCCACGTGTAGCGTTAGTAAAAGTTAAAATTAGAAATGGAGCATTACAGTTCAGTTCATAATATCGTCTTCAGTCCTCACGCTGTCGCCATCTCCTGGTCAGTAGGAGAAATGCTGTCTTCGACAACTTTCGGTAATCTAAAAGAAATACAGTATACGAGCCGTATTTCGAAATTAATGTGTGTCTCGTGCTGTAGTCTATTTTAGTTTTAGAAACAAAAATGTACAATCAAGCTGTTTTATACTTGTTCTTATTGGTTACGGATAACAAACGAGAACATCAAGCTGTATTTCAATTTTGGGGTTTCGATATTAAATAAAAACCAAAAATCGAGTGGTTTTTCCATATTTAATGCCAGTTTCCAAACATAATATCCAAAAGACTAAAAGAGACACGGACCCTATTTTTCTTTTGTCAACAATGAGTCTTTATTCGGTGTTTGGTTGCTATGGAGAGTGTTCACAAAAACGGCCATGTTGTGTGGGTGGGAACCAGTGTGTTATTTTGCCTTAAAAATGACGGACGGTCATGTGGACCAATAGAATATCTCCAAAGTTGACCGTGGCCAATTAGAATGAAGCTTTTCACAGATGCTTGATAGAACCCAAGCAATGCAGCAGAACCAGAAGCGATATCAGCTCGATAGAATAGGTAATGGTCAGACAGATGGGACTTGACTAACTATTTTTTAACACACAGATAGGCCCTGCCGAACTTGACACCGTTCAACACAAACGTATTTGTCCATTTTATATGGTTGTGTTCTTGTGTTGGGGTTTATATGATGATGGGGTATTTTTTCCACCGTCCTCGTGTAGCTAACTTGTAAGCTTCACATTAGCTGTCTTGCTCTCATTTAGGATGTCCTGTTTGTATTACATGGATGTAATTGATGTGTGTCTGCAGAGCGAAAACAGACCAAAATTCAGATTAGCGATACGTGCTTGTTTTTTAAAGGTCTAGCTTTGAATTAGCAGCGTTTTCTTGTTGTTCTTGTTCTTTGGAAGATGTTCCCAAGTTTATTTTCTTAGTTTATTTATATAACCAGTATGAGATGCCTCTTATTCCATTAACATGGACAAGTATGATAAGGTGAAAAAAATTGGGGAAGGTTCTTTTGGAAAGGCTGTCCTTGTCAAAGCCAAGAACGACGGGCACCAATATGTCATCAAGGAGGTCAGCATATCTGGGGTAAGAAATGTAATTTATCAGGTTTCCCTTTTACAAGTTAATATACGTTTTACAACTTTAATATTGATATGTATATTACCAGATGTCTGAAAAAGAGAGACGAGAATCTCGGAAAGAAGTTGCAGTTCTTGCAAACATGAGTCATCCAAACATTGTCCAGTATAAGGAATCTTTTGAAGGTATGCTTGAGTAATCATGAAATAATTATGCGGCAATAGTTGCAATTATTTTATTTGAAATAGTTCTCATGCTATTTCACACAGAGGGGGGCTGTCTGTATATTGTTATGGACTACTGTGAGGGTGGAGATCTCTTTAAGAAGATTAATTCTCAGAGAGGAACACATTTCACAGAGGAACAAGTAAGTTACAAAAAATAAATATTGGTCATGAATGTTCAGGACAGATGAATTGTTTTTCAATTTCAAAATTTCTTCCCTTCCAGATCCTGGATTGGTTTGTGCAGATTTGCTTAGCACTAAAGCACATCCACGATAGAAAAATCCTTCACAGAGACATCAAATCACAGGTGCCATATACCACACAAATGTACTTTTCTTTGATCTCTTGTGTTCTGCATTCATGCGATTAAATATTGTAATTGTATTCATGCTGTCTTTTTATAGAACATATTTTTGACAAAAGATGGCACTGTGCAACTTGGGGACTTTGGGATTGCAAGGGTGCTTAACAGGTATACACTAAGAACGATCAAGTAAGAGGAAAATATTTGGAAAGCATTAAGCATATCATAGTCTGTTTTTCTTTTCTCTATTTTTTTTCAGCACGGTAGAGCTTGCAAGAACTTGCATTGGAACCCCTTATTACCTTTCACCAGAGATCTGTGAAAATAAACCATACAACAACAAAAGGTAATGAATCACCTTTGCATGTTTTCCTTTGTTGTCAGTCACAGTAACACGCTTTTTTAATACACTGAACTGGAGATAAGGTTTTGCCTTTTGATTGGTTTGTAAACTCGCTGCAAATAGTTTTGCAACAGCAAGATCAATGCTTTGTTTTTTGCTATAAACTGAATACATTCTCTAAACCAATTATGCGATGGACAGGATAAACAATTCTAAAAAGCATCAATGTAACTGCCCTATTTTTAATGATCACCTAATTAGATGAGCAATAGCATTAAAAGAGATAGGTTAAAGTGCTAAGACTTTATTTGTAGTTGCAATTACTTTGCATGCAATAACTGCATCAAGCTTGTGACACATAATCATTACCAAACCTTTGCATTCTCTGCAGCTTCTCTCAGGTTTTTGTTTTGGTAGATTCCCCTTCAGTAGCCCTGTTTAATTAATATACAGACCGCACTTACTTTGCTCCATATATTCACATAGCACTGCTGCTCCAATTCAATACTCTTAAATGGTGCCCTTAGCGACAACTGCCAGCATTACCATGAACAACAGAATATTTAGACAAAGACGGCTTCTTGATTGTCGACGCTGCAGCCTATTGGATGTGGTAAAGTGAAGTTAATTGTGAAGATGCCTCATTCTCTTGTTCTTTGGAGCTATATCATCAAGCAAGAACTCATTGGATCACTTTTGATTCACATATGTCATTCTAACTCAATTTTTATGAATATTATTTGCCGGGTTTATGGCCAATACAATAGCTACATCCGGTTGCACTGACATATGGATTCGCAATCACGCATGTTGATGGTGGACACCGGCCGACAATAGCCTGCTCATGGTGACGGGCCTGATCCTCAGTTTATTCTCTAGAAGATAAATCACATTTTCTAGACTGTAGTAGCGGTTCCCAACACTTTTTCTGCCATGGAACGGTTTCACATTAAGAAATATTTTGATGAACTGGCATAGAAACAAATAGTCTATTGAACCATGATTCATTGTAAGAAAAGTAGGTCATTCACGACGTTTGAAACCATGCTGCTGAAGTGTTTCACGTGTCGGCATGATTAATGAACAGACAAGGAATATCCTCAGATATGTAGGGTTTGTTGTCATTTTCAATCACTGTCAATATCACAATCTTTTATTAAAAACAAATTTCAACATAAACAGAATGCCATTTGTTAATTTTGTACCATAGCATTAACCACTCATTAATCATAAATAGAGGCTAAATAAATGGGGCTGAACTGGGTCGTCGAGTAACTGGAGTACCTTGGTTAAAAAAAAAAAAAAAAAGCTTGGCATTTTTATTTTTTATTATTACCTCGAGTACCCGCTTATTTATGTTATACATGACCGTAAGACTCCTCCAATGCAATAAGAAGGCCAATTTTAAAATAAACCATATTTACCAAATAATATATGGACATAAATGTATAAGGACTCTTTTGTTTTGAAATTGTTCCCGCCGGTGCAACGGCTCACTTGACCCACTTTCCAGACTGTGTTTGGGGGTCGTTTGTTGCAGTCACAAACAGTTGCTTCAAAAGACAGTACGTATGAAATATTGTTCCATCGCTAATTGAGGGCGCAAAAAAAATGACTTGATTACACGGACATTACTGCGCTAGGAGGGCTGGCAGCACTCAAGTTGATAGACCTAAATTACTCTGTACACTTTGATGCCTATCGTCTGACACAGCTGCCGATCCTTCTGATCACTTTTTAACAAAACAGGCCTGCTCAAATTAAGGCTGGGCGATATAGCTGAAAAGTATATTGCGATAGAAGTATTTCATATTGGTCGATAACGATATATATTGATTTTCTTTTAACTGTTGAACTAATGGGGAACATTGTAGAATTTGTGTAATTTTATATTTCACTGTCCTGCTGATAAAGCATCACTGAAAATAGAATATACGGCCAAAGCCCTTAAACTCAGTTTATATTCAGGTAAACTGAGTTTTACTAAACTTTAAATGGTTCAACATAGCTCTCCTCAATTAAAAAAAAACTGATTTACTCATTTTAAACCGACTTTTACTAACCTCTGATTAGAGCTAATCTTAGATTAAACTAAACCTTGCTGGTGCAACCCAACCTTAACGTTTCTTTTTACAATTAATGGTCTTGAAGTGTACTGAAATAAAAACATACATTTTGTGTTCAAATAATGGATGGATGGAGGGATGGACGATACTTTAGCGTAGGGATGGGCAACTGGCAGCAACGCTTTGAGTGGCCCTATGACTAATTTTTTTAATTAAATTGTAAAAATTATTAAAAAATACAAATCAGGGAAAAGATTCCCATGATAATCAAAAAATACCCAAAAGCTTAGTCAAGTTACCCAGTATATCCGAGCCTGTACACGCTAATGTGCAATATTTGCTTGTGTGGAAAAAAGTATGTTCTTTAGAAGTTCTCGGGGCAGCATTTTATCACATTTTCACCCCCGCTACCGATGGTGGTCGTGGAACGTAAAAACAGAAGCTATTTTTATCCCACGGCCCTTGGTCTAGCTGTACTTGTTAGCAGTTACATTTGATTTTCTGTAAGCTCTAGCTGGATGGCTATTTTCTTATGCCGTGGCGCAAGAAAGCAGATTTCAAAGTACTGTATTTTCACGACCATAGGGCACACCATACTAAAGGGCGCAGTCTCAGTTGCAGGTTATATTCCTGCATTTAACACATACATACGGCGCCCTGTATTATTGGCCGCAGGTATGTCAAAACATAAGATAGCTAAAACATACGCAAGCATGCATGCATAAGATCAGCCAGTAATAACGCAAGGGTAATATTGAAGAAGAGAATGAGGACTTGTAGGAGTGGGTGTAGTCCAGTAGCGTGGTGAGAGCATAGTAGTAGTAGAAGTAGTAACGGACAAAATTAAACAATTAACCCTGGAGGATTACTTTTTGGCCAAAAAAAAAAAGCATCCACATTCAAGCAAGACGTCAACGATTGAGTTGCTCGGCATGAAACGATGACACTTCGTTTGTCGAACAAACGAAAGAAGTCGCCGTTAAGTGATGCTCTGCATGGTTCACGTGGCTCATGGATCGTTTCGCCGGAGACTTTGCGCAATGAAAACACAGACGATGACAAGTTATGATAAAACCACTGCCGCTCATTTCAATTTACTCGGTTAAATGGATCAAAACAGGATCACTCAATTATATACTAAATTGTTGTTGATAATTATTGTGAATGATCTTCTGACATGAGTCAGGAAGAACCCAGTCAATGGTAATCGTCTGGATAAAGGTGCATACTCAAATTGTTGTATTCATAATTAAGTGTAGAAAGAGTGCTCCAATTTGCTAAAACAGCATTAAAACAGTAAGTAACGATGGATCACGTAACGAAACAAATGTGTCGAAACTGAGGCGCAGCACAGAATAACATTTTTGTAGTGAGGAGGAAAATGCCTGATTTAATCCTGTGATGAGTGTCAAGAATAATTTTTTATTGATGGTAGAATCTAAGAAGCGCAAAGGATGTCTGTTTGCTAACTGTGCCCACTGACACATAAACTGGTTATCTCGAATGTTTCTGAAACCAGGATTTTGACCTGAATCTGAATATTGATTGTATGTACATGTAATCAACTAGTTAAATGTGTCAAGGTCAGTACAGTTGTGTTGGGGAAGTGAGCGCCAGTGGGAAAGGGCAGCAATGGAGAAGTCTCTGTCTCCCAAGATTTTTTACCTGGTCCTTCATAGTTGGACAAAAACGTTTTGAATGAGAGGTAGGGTATCTGTGTGGGCGATAAAGAGAAGGGCAGCTGATGATGACAACAATCCCAGTAAAGCAGGACTTTTTTTTTTCATATAAAAAACAAAACAAAAAAGCAAAGGACTATCTAGCAATTAAGAACTGGTACATTACAGAACACATGTAAATCTACCCTGTATGTGATGTTAGTAGTGCCTTTGTATCATTATCCTGTGTCTCTTGTGCCTTTCTCTGTAGTGATATTTGGGCTCTGGGCTGTGTCCTGTATGAAATGTGCACCCTTAAGCATGCTGTAAGTATTCTGGCAATTAATATTTGCACATAACAGAAATATTGGTACCTCTCTGAATGAAACAAAACCTCACAGTAGTCTCAAGAATAACAAAAATCTGTATAAGTATTATTTAAATAAAAAAAGTGTAAATTGCTTTTGAATTGTGTTTCAACAGATTTTTTTTAAACAAACTGATGAAACAGGCCAAGACAAAAATGATGGTATCTCCTGGAGACGGGGTTGTGTAGCTCAGTGGTAGGGTGGTCGTTTCACAATGAACAGGTTGTGGTTTCAATCCCCGACCCTTGTGACCTTGTGGAAGTATCCTTGAGCAAGATTCAGACACTGAATAACCAGTTGTTCCTAATAGTGTGAAGCGCTTTGAGTGTCCAAGGTAGAATGTGCTATACAAGTGACGGCCCATTTACCATTTAAACTAATTTGACTATGATCTATTCAACCAAGGCGTGTTCTACAATTGGCATCATAGGTGTCTTCAAACTTTTAATTAGTCACTTAGTCTATTTAAAAGTTGACAATAAATTGGGCTGGACAGTGTGTCGAAAAATATTTTGCATCATCACAATAATGGCACGTGCAATATGCGTATCGCAAAGACCTGTGATAAATCTATACTTTTTTTCATTTGGAATTTTATGCCCTTATCTGCCTTTGATCAATCCGATGCATCCTTGAATGTGCATCACAATTCAATAAGAGAACAGTATCTAGGGACTTTACTAACTCGTAATAACTATTGAAACGTAGGTGGTTTTGAAGGTAGTAGCAAGGGGTGGCAGCTGCTACCCTTACCAAATTACTTGCCACCCCAGTTAGTGATGAATACCAAAGTCAAAATGTTGTTTATATATATTTCCATGGTTTGTATAAAAAGGGTGTTTATTATTTACTTCTACTTCGACCTCCCTATTCCTCCAAAAAAATGGGTGTATCCTATGCGTTCCGGACATCACATGACTGATCTTTGTGTGCAATTGTTTATGGAGCCATGCTGGCAGGATAGAACTATTAGCTGGTGAAGGATTTACAATGGTGAGCAGTGCTGTTATCAGTCAACATTCCGTCGAAGTGAATTCACGTCTGACTACGATTTGGAGAACATAACGAGATAAATGTGCAAGCTGGACAGGTTGGATCTTGTGTGTGTTTCAGTGTCCGTTGTTAACAGAGCTGGGCAGTCCGTACCAGGGGCGAAACGGCCTCTGGCCCGGCAGACGAATTAAAAAAAAGGGCTGGAAGTGGATTTTAGTCCGGCCCACAAATCGGCCCTCGTGTGTGTTATGTGGTCGTGAGGCGGCCAAAAGTTCATCTCAACCTACTCGCAAATTGGGCTGTAGCAACACCAAAGCTGTCACTGTCATCGCATCCCGGAAGTGGTGTCAGCTGTCATTCTTAGCGGACGTGTGGTGGAGCCTGGCCCCCGGAGCTATCCCATTGGTCTGCCCTCCGGGTTGCAGATAGGCTGCTGGTTGCGCTCCGCTTCTGGGATGCGATGACATTGACATCTTAAATAGTACTGTCAGAAGAGGCTTTTCTCTAGCGTCTTCTGGGTCTGGTACAACATTGGACTCTTCTGACGTGGTCTTGTATGAGCCCTAATCTAAATCCTATGGAACATTTGTGGAAGGAGCTAAAACATGGCATTGAGAGAATACCCCCTTCAAACCTGAGACAACTGGAGCAGATTGTCCATGAAGAGTGGGGCAAAATTCCTGCGGAGAGGTGCAGAATTCTTATTGAAAGTTATAGAAATCATTTGTTTGCAGTAATTGTCTGAGAAGATTGGGCAACAAAATATGGTACCATCATTTTTGTCCAAGCCTTTTTTGTAAGTTTCTTGTTTTTTATTGAGTTCTGTTGAACCACAATTGAAGAGCAATTATCCATTCTCATTGGTTCATTTAGTTTTCTTTTTTCTAAATGCATTACTTTTGTGAGATGTAAGTTATTCATGTGACCACTGGTTTTCTTTCACTGACAAAGGCGTACCAACAATTCTGTCCACATATCAGCGCTCTGACGTTCATCTTCTGTTTGTTTAGTTCTAATTTAAAGTTTTATTTTTTCATAGAGATAATCTCTTCCTTTACTGACAATTTCAGTTGTCACTTCAGCCTTTGTCAGAGCTGTGCCTGGGAAAAAAAAGAAAACTTAAACCTAATTTTGTCCATATGTATATTTCACAGAGAGTGAGGGTAACATGGAATACAGTGTGCAGTATGAATTATTTTTACAATGGTTTGAATGTGCATTTCCTCAGTTTGAGGCTGGAAATATGAAGAACCTAGTCCTGAAGATCATCCGTGGTTCATATCATCCCGTGTCTGTTCACTACTCCCAAGAACTGCGCTCTCTTTTGGCACAACTATTTAAACACAATCCCAGAGAAAGGCCTTCAGTCAGCGCCATACTAGACAAACCTTTCCTCTCTTGCAGGATCCAGAGGTTCCTTACACCAAAGGTAAATGCACGGCTAATTAAGTCAGAATTAATTTAAGATTGACTGTTGTCATGTCCAAAAGCTTTATTTTTCTTTCATTTAGGTCATTGCTCAGGAATTCCACCATACCTTTATTCACAAGCATCATAAAGTGGGTGCCAATCAGGGGTCAGTAGGTAAGCAAACAGCTGCTTTTGGTGTATGTTGGGTTCCATTATCATTTATGATGATGATTATAATTATAATTTTGTAATAGTGCATTATAGGCCATATTGTCCCATTTCTGCTGTAGTCATTTTTATGCACCTGGCTTCCTGGTATGTATGCCATAGGGTACAACAGCTCGCAGGAACACTGGGGGGCAGGTGGACGATGAACTGTGTAATTCTTTTTGAAAAATTACCTTCATTAAAAAGAATTGTAACTGAACTCGTTCATTTTAAAATTTCTGAGCTGAAGTACTTTTTGAACTACTGGCCCCAATTGTATGTTATCACCATAGCAGGAATGTAACATGAGGTTGCCTTTCCATGAAATATCAGGCGGACCATGAACAGCTCTGTCACGGGGAAGAAAATTGGAGAACGCTGCTATATGCCCTTCCTCATGCACACACACAAATACATCCACACACTCCTACGCTTCCACTGCTACACTCGTGATAAAGCTATTATTTATTTGTGGCGCCTGATTGACTGGTGTTAGCTAGTCCACGGTGGAACCCCATCACTTACTTAGAGACACACATAAACCACATGAAAATATTCTTATACTGGATTGCTTCCCAATTAATTCCCTTGCCTAATTTAAATTTACTGAAATTATGAAGTCAGTCATACTGTGCATTTTGTAAAATTGAGTCCTAAGCATTTTCAGTGATTGTTTCATTAGATTATGATTATTATTTTTATTATTATTTTACTTGTTTTAAGCTAAGCATCCTGCCCATGATGCCATACCTTCTTCTGCGGCCAAGATTACCACACCAGCATGTAAATACGGAGTGCCTTTAATTGCAAGAAAGGTGTCAGTAACCAAAAAACCTGCAGACAGGAAACCTGCCATTAAACATAAACCGGTTAGTAAGATGTGGTTCCTGAGCTACACGCTTGGTGACCCAATTTTCCTCATGTTTTCACATCCTCATATGTTGTTGGAATCTTCTGATAGCCCATGTTATATGCTCAGGTCCCTGCATCCATCCATAGAAGAGTAAGTCAAGGGGAAGACGAGAGACGAAAACAGGTACACCGCATGTGTAATATGTTTACACTCAGATTTAGTGTTGTTGGGTAACAAACTTTTACTTTGGAGTTGCAAACTCAGCGTTGTTCTTCTCCTTCTTTGTTTTTTTTTCTGACGAAAAAATGTTTTCCTTATGCTATATGGCAGGAGGTTATAAAAAAAAAAAGGATGGAGCTGATTGCTAAAGAAAAGAAACAGCGAGAGCAGGTGAACACACACAAATAAACATGGTTCTTGCTACATAAAGTTGTACTACGGCTGTAAAATGTAAAGTTTACATGTCTGTGTCTGTCTCAGATGTTTTTGAAAGCAGAGCAAATGAAGCGGTTTGAAAAGGAAAAGGTGGGTGGAAACCAAATGCATGACATGTATAAATACGAGGGGTGTGTCCCAGGCACCTTTTGATTTGATTATCATTCATAAATTGTATGATTCGAGTATCCAATGATTATCATTGTATTAATGATTATCTCGATTATCAACGAACGCCTTCAGGATTTTTTTTTTTATCCTCACTCCGTGGCTACTTCATAAAAGTCCCAATTCAGGGCTCAAGTTTGCTCCTAAAAATTTCACATTTTGCCCCTAAAATTCGAGATTCCAGTATATTTCCCGCCTGCTTATGTAACCTGTAAATCTGCAATTTGGTAAATTAGTTTTGTGAAATCAATTTTGTTGCTAATCAGCTGGTTTGCCGCTGTTAACGCTGACAATTTTGTTCGGTTTTACAACAGTGAGCTACAAACAGCATTGCAAACTAGATAAGCAGTTGCAAATGTTCTGTGCACTTCATGGGAGCAAAAACTCCAGCTAAGAAATCGCCAACATGAGCAGAATGATTTCACATGAACTGATAAGAAGGACTCCGGTAATAAAAGAGTCAAATTCAGGATTGTCAAAGTTGCCTTATTTTATGTTGCAAAAACAGTTACTGTATGTCGACTAGAGCTGCACGATTAATGAAAATCTAATCGACATCGAGGTTTGGCCTCGTGCAATTATCTAATTGCAAGACAATGCGGTTTTATATAGTTTTTCTAAACCCACCCACCCCACCTTTGGCGTTTGAGTGATAGATGAATTGACCAACCAGAAATGTCGATACGCGGGTCTTAAAGACCAAGTGTGAGGTAAGTTTATAAAATGCCAAATCAAATATACTTGTGTCACAAGCAAAGTAATTACACACAATACTAATAATAAAGCATGAGTGCAGGCCCTGCCAACAGGTGCTCGCCAGCGAGCCCCACCTCCAAGCCAGGCACCAAAGGTGTGCCACGGTGACCCGCTTCCGGGTCAGAGAAAGCGCCATACAGCGCATTGTTCATCGGGTGTCTGGGAGCCGTACTTAATCTGGCCCTACACCTAAATTCTATTTGCCATGGATGAACCTGCCAAGGGCATAAAGCCCCAGACAACTTTACCTATTGCATAATCTAAAGATTGCCGTCCACCCGCGATCACCAAGGAACTTTTCTACGCTGAAGGGGTATTACAAAGAGGAGTAGGCGAAACCGTTCAATGGTGCGCAAAACTCATTGCTGGCTATCCAAAGCAATTAGAAGCTGTTATTGCTGCCAATAGAGCTTCGACCTAGTACTGACTATGACATGATGACTTGGTGTGAATACTTTAGCACCAATCAAATACAGATTTATGCAGATTTATCTATAGTAGATAACTTGTAAAAAAAAAAAGTAAATGTCGATTTGTATTTGTTTGTGCTATTTCCTCTTCATGTAACTGGTGAAACACACTTTTCCGTTGTTCTGTGCCCAGAAATTGAGTGTTGCTCATGGGTATGAGTACTTTTGCATCCCACTGTAGCTCTGCGGGAAACACAAACCCCTCCACCATGGCACGGTGACGGTGCATAGAGGGTTGACATGTTTTATTTTAACTGTATAAATGTTACTGCTCACGATATTTTGGACTGTTTAATTACTGTTTTCTGGGGCTTAATCTCTGTTTGTGCTTGAGATCGCCACCTGTTCTTCCTTGATTGGCAGCTCTCATCCCCGACTCAACCAACCAATTGGTGCAGTGGATAGTAGCCTGATTGGCTATTGATTTCCAGGAGTGCCACCAGCTACCACTATTAAATTGGAATCTGTTACCTATAGAAGCAGTTGGCTTTGTAGTTGTGTCATATGTGTCATCAGTCCCTATACCTATTGTACTGCTAGTTGGGGCGTTGCGTAAAACGTAAATAAAAACAATGCAGTGATTTGCAAATAATTTTCATCCTATAGTTAATTTAATACTGTACAAAGACAAGCTATCACTCTTTTTGATTTTTGACAGAAATCCTTAATGATAAAAGTTGAGAAGCATTCGTTTTGCCCTGTCAGAGTGGTAGGGAGGTTTTGATAATTCTATTCTTAGCACCAACAACCGGAAAATTCTTCTTCTCTAACTCCGGGTAGCGAGGGACAACAGTAGCAGGATTGTTTTGTGACAGTTAACATAATTTTCGTTTTAGACACCTTAGATATGGTGTGAGTTTTGTCAATTTTATTTCCTTTTTCATATTCATAAAACCTAAAATGCTTCCATATGCTTGTCTTTAAACCTGATCGGCACCTGTTTTGTCCCCTCAAGTGTCTGTGTGGCATGTGTTTCTCACAAGTGGCAAGCAACAATTGTGTTTTTTAACATTTAAACTTAACATTAATGTATCGTTATCGAGTCATGTCGTCATACCTTGATGACTCTTACACTCGATGTATTGATACCCCTATTTGTACTTTTTTTCCATTCCAATTTACATTCCAGTCATTATAAATTTATCATTTCAGATTAGTCGTATTAACCATGCCAGGGAGCAAGGCTGGAAAAATGACTTGATGTCAACTATTGGAAGCCCAGAGAGGAAGGTACTCTTAAGTATTATTTGTTATTAATGATGCATGGTCGATACTGTGGCATTTTTGCCATTTTGACGATGGTAGATGGCTGGTGGCAAAGTACCCAAAAATGACGAGCTAAGCACTGACAGAGCTGGATTTTCGTCCGTCAGTCATCACTCACTGGCCCACATTTCGCTAACAGAAACAAGCACAGCGTGTCTCCTTGCTGTCTGTTGGTGGGGATGAATAAACAGGCCCCCGAAATACCTGCAATAAATTAAACCCATGAAGTGACTCCACTTCCTGTTTCAATAAAAATGCTATATGGCATCATTAAGTTTTCCCATAAATTTGACGGTCAGATGCTCCAAGGCTTTTGACTACCAGAGTGAGTTCTGACAAAGAATCAGACTTGATGTGACTGAGACCTGTATGATCTCGGCAGTCCTGAAATTCAAGATCTTTTCAGTAAAAAACAGTGAGGTGCTTGGAGCAATACCAGGAGGGTATTTATGTTTTGCAATTTGTCCGTGTGACGCATAGCGTTTTTGCACAGACATCTTGGTTCATTATCAATACAATGTGGGAGGAAGCTTTTTATTTTATTTTTTATTTTTTTGCTGAGGGAGTAAGCCCTAATGCCAGCAGATGACTCATGCAAGCAGTATTGGAAGCGTTTTGAAAAGTATGTATGCATGTTTGAACCTTGTGTTTTGTTCTCCAAACTAAGTGTTATTTAGGTGGTGGAAAGAGGTCTGCAGTTAATGGCGTTTGTCCTGGCCCAAGCTCCGTAATGAGCAGAAAACCTTACGAAAACTACCATGCTGCTCTTGACCAATTGGCGAAACAACAATCAAACGAGGTCGGAATCAGATGGGAGGGATCAACTGGGCCAGGCACTCCTATTCGGTAATTTCTATACAGCACATTTCAAAACATATCAACCATAATGTTGAGTATTTATTAACAATGTTGCATCTGTTTGCAAGTAATGTGCCATCTGCTGCTGGCCCAGTGCTTCCCAATGGACCTTCCCCACTCATAAACCCTGATGCAGTCAAAAAAGAACTACAGCAACTACAGCACATTTCAAAACAAACCCATATGAGCAGGTTTATTACGCAGCCTAATCCAATCCATGTCAACGTTACTCAAATTTCTATTGCGCTTCGTGCTTACCGTATTTTATTTTTAGGCGGAAGACTCATTTTCCTGTTGAGCGGGCATATCAGGTCGAGGAGTTTTTACAGCGTAAAAGAGAAGCTATGCTCAACAAAGTCCGGGCCGAAGGACAATTGGTACGTGTGTTTGATGATCTTTTTAACCCTGAATATAAAATATACGAAATAATCAACCGAATATGACACCATGCATATTAGTTTGGTTTTCTATTAATGCAAAAAAATACTAGGTAACCTTTCTGATATCAAGGATATCGGCATTTTAACAAGCTGCCCCTAAACCCACCAATATTCAGCTCTCTTACTAATGTAACACAAAAAAACAGTATTACAAGCCATGGAAATGTGGGAGCACACAGAAAAAGGCCAAAATATAAGACTGTATAATTTGTAGTATTGTTTACTTTACTATGGCTTCAAATGTGAACAAATCTACAAAACCCCAATTCCAATGAAGTTGGGACGACATGTAAAATGTAACTAAAAACAGAATACATTAACAAATCCTTTACTCCACCTACATTCTGTTGAATACAAGATAGGATTATTAAAATTAATTTGAAATTTAAATTGAAACAATATTTACTCATTGAGGATTTGATGCCTGCAGCATGTTCCCAAAAAACCTGGGTCACGACATGTTCATCACTGTGTTACATCACCTTTCCTTTTAACAGCACTCAAAAAGCATTTGGTTACTGAGGAGACTATTTGTTGAAGCTTTGTGGGTGTAATCCTTCCTATTCTTCCTTGAAGTACAAATGTGAGTTGCGCAACAGTCCGGAGTTTCCATCGTCGCATTTTGCACCTTATAAAAGACGTCTGGAGTGCTGGTAGGTCAGTCTAGTACTCGCACTCTTTCACATTGAAGCCACGCTGTTGTAACGCATGCAGATTGTGGCGTGTTTCTGATCATATGTGGCAATTTACATGTTAATGCCTTTTTTCAATTAAGTTTAAGGGATCAAAGACCACACACATTCAAATGTTGGTTTTCAGCCTTGCTGGGGGGATTTCTCTAGATTCTCAGAATCTTTTTTCATATTATTGTGGTTCAGAGATGATGAATTCGCTAAATGTCTTGCAATTGTACATTGATAAATTTTGCTCTTAATCTGTTGGACTTTTTGCCCATGCACTTTTTCACAAAGTGATACCTCATACTTGCTCTTGAACAACCTTTTTGTTCATACCCAGTCAATCTGTTCACCTGGGGAAGCCTGTGTTTTTTGCGCTTCTGTCAATTTCCCCAGTGTTTAGTTACTATGTCCCAGATTTCTTTGGAATGTGTTGCGTGCATCAAATTCAAAATAAGAGAATAGAAACAAAACTACAGTAATGTTCATCAGTTTGATCCTTAAATATTTTGTCTTAGTGTATTCAATTGAATGTGGGTTAAAAAGGAATGGCAAATTGTCTTTTGTTTTTATTTACGTTTTACACAACAGCCCAAATTCATTGGAATTGGAGTTTGTACTTTGCTCCTAGGTGTGGAGAAAAAAAGTGATAAAATTGGTCAAGCTACAACATGCCAGCTTTTGAAATCCAAAGATGTGCTACAATATGCTGAAAGCTGGTAGAAAAATAGCAAGAGCTGATTACTCTCAGTAATTATTTCTTGCATCACAGTTTAAAATAAAAATCATTGATATCCGTTAACAAGTCTCCAAATTCAAGTATTCTGACACAAATTAAAAGGATGTCAGCTTAATTTTTGGTTGAATTGAAGGGTAAACGATGTACTCAGCAATACGGGGCAGCAATCTATGGAGGCCAAGTTGGTTCAGCTCGGTTTACAAGGCCCAAAGTCAACAAAGAGGAGGAGGTAGGAGCATGAGGCAAAATAATCATTATATAGCTACCACCCAACACATCTGGCATGGCTTGTCTTCCATTTTGTGTCCTCACTATCATACCTGTGACTCACCAATATTTCAACCAAGCAACTGAGATGCTTGCATAATTATTCTTACACATTTTATATTCTGTTTCATGGGTTTATCCCAAAAATAAATTCAATCATGTTTTTGTCTTTCTTTTTGTCCGGTTATGACCGATTGTGTTATGTTCTTGTTCTGGTTTCAGTTGCGCAATAGGGCTGTTTTGCTATGAACTTGCATATTTACACTTTTTACATTTTGGCTGTTTGGCTGTTGACCTTATTTAATAAAACGTTTTTTTTGCTTTCATACTAAGAACCATTCAATAGATGTGCAATTTTTTACATTCAATTATTCATTCTGTATCCCCGTAATAATTTGCATATGTTGTCAGGAATACTTGACAAGACTCAGGCAAATCCGCTTGCAGAATTTCAATGAGCGACAGCAGATCAAAGCAAGACTTAGGGGAGAAAAGGTATGTGAATTATTTAGACATTTTATGTTCGACTGTCAATTAGAGCTGTTAAGCTTTTAAAATATTTTAACCTAATTTCTTTGTTTCAGTATGATAGTGATGGTTCAGACAGTCAGGAGTCATCTGAGGAGGCTGAACTGAGGAGGAAGAAGATCGTGGCTTTTAAAGTGAGTTTGCTTGGAGTGTTTGAAAGAAAATAAGAGATTACAATTAATTTGATCGGTAACAAAAGGGCCAATTTGTGGCACTTTGAGACTAGATTTTCGAATCAACAATATTATTTAAAAAATCAGTTAAAATTTTATGGATAATTTAAGTGCAGTGTTTATTTTCCAAAGACTAGATTTTTTTTCAAGTGCAGAAGAAGATAAGATAAAGATAATAAAGATGCCCTTTAATAGTCCCACAATGGGGAAATTTGAGGTTATAGGTTATAGCAACAAAGATATAGATCACACAGAGGTGGCGGCTTAATGCAGCCGTTAATGTATAACATTAGCAGCAGACATTCATAAAAAGCATGCAAATATACACAGTATAAACGTTTATACACAAATCCCCATGTATATACACACTTTCATCCCACAACATATACAAGTGTAAGGAAACGCTCCTAATGCCTGTCCATGGTACAAAGGGGAAATACATAAAAACGCTGCAATGATAAAAAATACTGAATGATTGAAAATACTGCAATGATTAAAAATACTGCAATGATAAAAGTACTGTAATGGTAGAAGTACTGCAATGATAAAAAAAATACTGCAATGATAGAAAATACTGCAATGATAAAATTACTGTAATGGTAAAAGTACTGCAATGATAAAAATACTGCAATGATATAAAAAACTGCAGTGATAAAAATACTGCAAGGTAAAAGTACTGTAATGGTTAAAGTACTGCAATGATAAAACAAATACTGTAATGATAGAAAATACTGCAATGATAAAATTACTGTAATGGTAAAAGTACTGCAAGGATAGAAAATACTCCAATGATTAAAATACTGTAATGATAGGAGTACTGCAATGGTAAACAAAATACAGCATTGGTCACTATTTAAGTACAGCATTGGATAAAGCACAGTAGTAGTGTGTATTGCATCCTAGGACGGCACAATTGCACTAATGCCCGCCCGTTTGTAGGCCTGACCTAATGTTCTTGTCAAAAAGTCTGACAGCAGTCGGCAAGAAGGAGCGGCGAAATCTCTCTTTCGTACAGCGAGGGTGTAACAGTCTATCACTGAAGGAGCTGTGGAGTGTTCTAAGAGTGTCATTGAGTGGGTGTGCTGGGTTGTCCAGCATTGATGACAGTTTCAACGTCATCCTCCCTCCCCCCACTGAGTCCACAGAGTCCAGGGAGCAGCCCAGGACAGAGCTGGCCCTCCTCACTAGTTTGTCCAGTCTCTTTTTGTTCCGGCCCGAGATGCCTCCTGCCCAGGAAACCACTCCATAGAAAATGACCGGGGAAACAGAGTCATAGAAGTTCCTGAGGAGTGTCCCCCGAACGCCAAAGGACCTCAGCCTCCTGAGTAGAAAGAGTCTGCTCTGACCCTTCCTATAGAGAGCGTCTGTGTTGTCGCTCCAGTCCAGTTTATTGTTCAGATGAACACCCAGGTACTTGTAAGTTGAGACCCTCTCAACGTCTGTTCCCTGGATATTCACTGGTGCAGGTGGAGAGTGCCGACGCTTGCGGAAATCCACCACCAGCTCTATGGATTTCCCAGCGTTGATTTGAAGGCGGTTCTGCTGACACGAGTCCACAAAACCCTGTGTAACCCCTCTGTACTACCAATCGTCTCCGTCAGTGATGAGGCCAACAATCGCAAAGTCATCAGAGAACTTCTGCAGGTGACAGGTGGATGAATTGTATTTGTAGTTCGGGGTGTAGAGGGTGAACAGGAAGGGAGCCAGAACAGTTCCCTGTGGCGCTCCCATGCTGCAGAGGAGCACGTCAGACACACAGTCCTGTGTTCTCACGTACTGTGGCCGGTTTGTGAGGTAGTCGTGGATCCATGTGATGAGGTGGTGGGCCACTCCCGCCTGCTTCAGCTTGTCTCCCTATAGGGTGGGCTGGATGGTGTTGAAAGCACTGGAGAAATCAAAGAACATGATCCTCACCGTGCCCCCCGCCTTCTCCAGGTGGGAGAGTGAAGTGTGGAGCAGGTAGATCATCCACACTGATGCCAGGCTGGTATGCGAACTGGAGTGGGTCCATTGAGGAGCTGACCAGGGGGCGCAGATGGACGAGGACCAGTCTCTCCAGGGTCTTCATCAAATGAGATGTCAGCGCCACTGGTCTGAAGTTGTTGAGCTCCTTCGAATGGGGGGCCTTTGGAACCGGAACCAGGCAGGATGTTTTCCACAGCTGGGGGACTCTGGCCAGGTTGAACATGTGCTGGACGATTCCACACAGCTGGTCTGCGCAGGATTTGAGGAGCTGGGAGCTAATCCCATCTGGACCTGCTGCCTTCCTCGCCTTCATCTTCCTCAGCTGTTTCCTTCACCTGAGATGTTGTGAGGAACAAGGCTGAGTAGGAGGAAGTGGTGGTTGTCTGATGTGGCTGGGAACTGGAGCCTGTGGAGAGAGAGAGGAGAGAGAGAGGGGGAGAGAAGAGAGGAGAGAGAGTCTCGTTCGCAGCGGCAGGAGGGGTTGGTGGGGCTGCAGCAGGGGAGATTGAGCGGGGGCAGGCATTTGATCAAACCTATTGAAAAATAGGTTCAACTCATTTGCCCACTGAAGCCCCCCCCCCCTTCTGGGTCTTACCTGGATGTCTGTGGCCTGAGATGGTCTTCAGGCCCCTCCAGACATCCCTGGCATTGTTCCGCTGCAGTTGTTCCTCCATCCGCATCCTGTAGGACTATTTCCCCTCTCTGATCCTCCTTCTCAGCTGACATTGCACTCTCTTCAGCTCCTCCTTGTCGCTTGACACAAAAGCCCACTTTTTCTCCTTCAGGAGAGCTTTAATGTCCGGTGTGATCCAGGGTTTGTTATTGGAGAAACATCTTACTGTCCTGGTGGGAATGGTGTTCTCCATGCAGAAATTAATATAGTCTGTAATGTGTCTGTTAAACCATTAATGTCCTCCCTTGGGCTTCGCTGAATACCTCCCACACAGTTGTGTTGAAACAGTCTTTTAAGGCTTCCTCGGCTTCTCCAGACCATCTCTGAACTGTGCGTGTCACAGCTGGCTGCCTGCGGACCAGGGGTTTGTATACAGGCAGGAGAGCAATAAGTTGTGATCAGCTTTGCCCAGCGGGGGGAGGGGCAGTGATGTGTACGCCTCCTTGGTGTTGGCATAGAAAAGTTCCGATATTTTATTGTATCTGGTGTGGCAGGTTACATTTTGTGTGAATGAAGGCAGAGATGATGAAGGAGAAGCATGGTTGAAGTCACCAGAGATGAGGAGCAGGGCATTTGGGTGCTGTGTTTGTAGCCTGCTCACAGCTGCAGTCAGTACGTCACAGGCTGTCTCACTGTTAGCAGAGGGTGGCACGTACGCCACCACCGCGATCACGACTAAACTCTCGCGGTAAATAGTACGGACGGATGATAACGGCTATCAGCTCAATGTCCTGACTGCAAAGTTGATCCTTAACAGTGATGTGCCCAGGGTAACACCATCTATCATTAACAAACACAGCCAGCCCTCCTCCTTTCCTCTTACCGCTCTCCAGTGTCCTGTCCGCACGTAGGATTTGGAAGCCGTCCAATTCCACGACGGCGTCTGGCGTTAGATCTGTTAGCCGCGACTTCGTGAACATCAGCAAGCTTAGCCTCCCGGAAATTCCTCACGTGCCGAGTTAGCGCCGTTAGCTCGTCCATTTTATTGGGAAGGGATCTAACATTCCCCCATAATGACGGACGGGAGGACGGGGTGGTATCGTCTCCTCCTTGCCTGGCGTTAGCCCCCGCACGACATCCCCGTCTCTTCCTCCTCAGTTCACGGGGAATATCGGGTCTCGCTCCGGGAGCCGACGCGGGCTTAGCACGGAGTGCTAACATCTGATCTCTTGTGTACACGATCGATCCGTAACTCAAGAGTTTCGTCTCCGGACACGATCCTGCAAAAAACTGCCCCCAAGAGCAGTAAAACCACCGCAAGTTGGATGTCCATTGCTGCGATGATGTAAAATAAAATAAAACAGGGTAAAGGGAAAAAACACACGAAAAAGGCTCAATAGTGGACCACACTGCTGTAAATAGGCAGCCACTCGCGCGGCGCCGGAACCTTCGGACCTAGTGAGAGACTGTTTTAGCTACAGTCTTAAAAATACGATGACTACTTTTTTTCATATGTACATTCCAGGCCCAAGCTAATGCCCGTGCTGCTTTACTGAAAGAGCAACTAGAAAAGAAGCGACGAGAAGCTAATGAGAGAGAAAAGAAGGCATGGGATGACCATGTATGTACTTTCACTGTTTCCATCTCACATTCTGTGCCATGGCTTGGAGATGGACATCTGTCTATTATGTAAAACCACAGTCTAATGTTGGTACATCTGTGACTTGTGGAAGATTGCAGCTCAGGAAGACTGCGTTTGCATGGCAGCCGTATCAACTACCTCTCAACCCGCAACTGTCAAAACGTCAGTCTTGCCAGATTCTGCACCCCCCACTTCTGATATATCCATGACCGTTGCACTGAAGAATGTTGGAGCGGTTAGTATAAATATCACACAACACAGCAAACTATTGCTTTTGTGATGTTTTGTTCATATTTGCACTTTGTTTTGTAGAATACTCCATTAAGACCGAACCCACCTGGCAAAGATGATGTCATAGTAATTCAGGTGTGTTTGTGTATGATGATAATTTTTTTACAAATTTGTGTTTTGAGAGTTAACATTGCATATGTTTCCCTATGTTAGAGTGAGAAGAAACAGATATTAAGCAGACTTAATCAGAATCTTAAAGCTCAGAGCCCTGTGGATGAAGTTTCGGGGTCAACACCCTCTGCATCAAAAGAGGAAAATCTTGCTTCCCAACAGAAACTGCTTGACACACAGACCCTTTCTTCCATTGAAGAACGAAAGAAGTGGGATCCAGCAGAACTGCCTGTACTTCCTACTGATCAGCCAAACTCGGAGTTCTGTCCTACTGCATCCAGTGAGTTAAAAAAATCAGTTTTTCATTTTCATATTAGTTCCTATGTAAAGGTTCTTTCATGTTGTGTAACATAATATAGAGCAGTGTGTAAATATAATTTAGGATTTAATTAGATTAATACATGTTCAAATATTTGAATGTTCACTTAATGATCTTTGTTTGCGTTCATTTTAAGATGTTGCTGCCTTTTAACTGACCAAACCTTGGTGCTTCTGTTTTAACATGAGTTTAAATAAATGTGTATTTTATTTCCTTTTCTTGATCTACTTCTTGCAGCTACAATTTCTCCAGATGATCGCCCACCTTCAGGTGGAGACAGGAAGAAATGGGAAGAGGGACTTCCATTTGTCCTCTCTGTATCCCAACAAACTCTAGAAGAGACATGCAGTCCAACAATAGGTGAGTTACTTTCAAAACTGTGTTAACACTACATGGTTCAAGTGAACCGATTCTGTTTTGTGTTTGTCTAAAAAAAAAAAAAAAAATCATAATCCTAACCCTTAATCCATTAAATACAAGTCAAATCAGCCGCTTTTTCCATTAGCCGCAACCGACCCTCACCACTCCACTATGCCTGGACACGGCTTCCGTTGGTTTTCCATTACAACAGGCTCTCAGTGGGATTGGTGCATTTATGCATATAATAATAATAATAATGATAATATATATAAATATATTATAACTAAATGTATTGTATACGTTTTGAGAATTGTTTCCTGTGAAGATGACTCCATTTAAATCATATTCAAAAATCAAATAAAGTTATTAGAACAATCTTTGATTTAAAATGCACTTTCATATTTGGTGATTTTACAATAATTACAATATATTATTCAAGTGAATACCTGTTAAAAGCTTCACGAAAAATAGTAGAAAAAATGCAATTAATCGCAATTAATTACAGAATTTTGAAAATGTAATCCCTTGACAGCACTTATATCTATATATACACATCTATCTATCTATCAGTGGCGGGCCGTGCATTTCACATTTCACACGTGGGCCTTCAGTGAAGACCTACTGAATCCAACTTGAATAAATACTCCTCATAATACTATCATTTAATCATTTTTGACACCACGGCTGGACAAATAATACTCAGAAAGACACTTACAGAGTACTGAGTGGGTGTTGGACGACCTAGCTTCTCGTAAAAGGTCCGACTTGAAAATGGCCTTGCAAGACTATCTGCAATTAAATCCACGCGTTTCCCTCCTTTGGAATTTGTGGTTTAAAAAAGCAATTATATATTTTTGAACAGTCGCCAGTTACGACATCCAGGTGTGTTGATTCCGTATAGCGCTGCCCCGTCACAAGTGAATATCCAATCACAAAACACGTTCATCACCTTCAGCGTAAGGCCAGCGGGCTGTCACACCGAGTTAGTTGTGGTGACTGAGAGAAGTCCAGTAATCACAGGTGAGCGGGACTGCTTCCGCCTTCTCCGTCACCACGTTCAAGTTACCACTGGGCCTTGCAAACCCATACTACTGGAGTGTGGCGCTTGTAGGCAGTTTTGAAAAATGTTTTGAAGAAAAATGCCTGTAAAGATGTCTCCATTTAGATCGTATTAGAGAATCAAAGAAAGCTATTACAACAGTCTTTGAATTAAATGTACTTTGTATTTGGTGATTTGGCATCAATTCCAAGATATTATTCTAGTAAATATCTGTTGCAAACTTTGCAAAAATTAGTAGTTAAAAAATTTGATTAATTGCAATTAATCATGGAATTTTTTTGTGATTAGTTGGTTAAAAAAATTAAGCACTTTACAGCACTTTTTGTGTATATATATATATATATATATATATATATATTATAATATATATATTATAATATATATATATATTATAATATATATATATATATATTATAATATATATATATATATATATTATAATATATATATATATATATTTATATATTATAATATATATATATATATATTATAATATATATATATATATATATATATATATATATATATATATATATATATATATATATATATATATATATATATATATATATATATAACCGCTACTTCGCGGTTCACCTTTCGCGGGTTCAGTGCTTCGCGGGTCTAAAAAATATTCGGGGGCATTGTAGTTACGCCGAGCGGCACGACGGGGCGCTGGAGCGGTTAGACGGCCGGCGTGTGCCGAAGAAGAGCGTGGGCGAAGAAGAGCACGTTCCCCCCGGCACTATCGGGGGCGATGTTTCGCGCGGTTCGGACCATACCAGAGCTCCGGCCGGCGTGCGTGGCAGTTAAGCCGAAGAGGAACAACTTCCGCCCGGGCACTCGCGCGGCGACATTTCGTTTCGTTCGGGACCGTGCGAGAGCTCCGGCGGAGACGGGCCGCCGTGTGTGGTAGTTAAGCCGAAGAGGAACAACTTCCGCCCGGGCACTCGCGCGGCGACATTTCGTTTAGTTCGGGACCGTGCGAGAGCTCCGGAGGAGCCGGGCCGGCGTGCGTGGTAGTTAAGCCGAAGAGGAACAACTTCCGCCCGGGCATGAGGGGAGCGCGAGGCTGTCAGTTATGAATGAATAAATAAATAAATGAAAAATGCCACCTTTCATTTCACAGGGCACACCGGACGGCGTACCAGCAGGTAAAAGTCGAAGTAATTAAATAAGTACAAAAAGAGGTAATTGAATAAATACAAAAATAATGGCTGGGGAATAAAAAAATAATAAGTTTTAATAATATATATATTTTTTTGTTATAACATGAATTTCACTCTCTCTCTCTCTACCCGTATATATATATATATATATATATATAGGTGCGAAGTATATATAAGTATTTTATTTATTTATTTATTTTTTATTTTTTAAGGTGCGCCGCTACTTCGCGGATTTTCAGTTTTCGCGGGTGGTCTCGGTCCCCATTAACCGCGATAACCGGGGGTTTACTGTATATATATGCTGGGCGTAGCTATTTTATGTTTTTTTTAATTATTTTATTGTATACATTTTTTTCATTTTATTTTAATTTTAACCGACATTAAGGTGTTTTATGCAGGTTTAGTATCAAAGTAAAATTCATGGTATTGGGCCCACGATACAAAGTAGATCGAAAAATATAAATTGAGCGTTAGCGAGGAATTAGATTCCATGATAAAATGTGTTTGTGTACATTCTCAGAACAAACAGTGGGTGAGGTGATAAAGATGGGTGTGCAGCAGGATGAAGTCCAAAGGAAGCTTTGGGGAGTTGGTCCAGACTGTCAGATACTGAAAGTACTTCACGAGGCAGAGGTTCAGCCACTCACCCAGCTGTTGGAAACAGTCACCGTCTGCAAAGTGGCTTCCCCTAGCCCTGGTTAGTATTCTTTTCCGCTTGAAAAAGCACATAAGGTTGAATTCCATCTGAATTCCGGAATGAAAAAAAAAAGAAGAAATAAATTAGTAGCTGTTTACGTGCGTGTGGGGGGGGGGGTGTGAAGAAATTAGAAATATCTATCTACTGTTTACTGTTGAGCCATCTCCATTCTAAACTCTCACACATACACACGACCACCCTTACCTTGCAGAACAGCAACGTGATGTGTTTTTATATATACTATTCAGTATTATTTTCCATTGCACTAACTATTCTCTTATTTATCTAATTTATATACTTAACAGAATTATTGTTGTATTGCACTGGAGAGGGGAGCTCTCTAATCTCGTTGCACACTTGAGTACAATGACAATAAAGGGATTTCTGATTCTGATACGACAATGCTCTTGTGCCTATATAATATATGAGTTATAAATTCACATTCTGAAGTTGCCAATATCTTCTTAGATAAGTCAGACCAGATACTCACAGGGCATGCAATGAGTATACCTGAAGTGGGCATGAGCATAAAGGACAAGACTCCTGCCATTATTGAGGTTGAGGTACAGATGGAATATGTTACGACAACAGAGGTCGCACATCCAGAAAATACAAGTGAATTGGAAGGACGCACAAAGCCATCAAGCATTGCTGAAATCCAGGGTGAGTAATTCATTTGATCATAGTGTAGCTTTGTCGTCAAAATAGATTGCTGGTACAAATTTTCATATTGTTAGATCCAGAGGATGTTGAATCATTGGTTTTGGAGGACTTCCCTAAAGCATCACACACTTCAATGGACCTGCATCACGCATGGGAGAAGCAAGACCAACAGCCACTGTAACTATTCATCTTTTCTAAACTATTATCAATAATTCTAATTTTTTTCTAGGCCTGCTGTTTGTTTAAAATGTTAAATGTTTTCTAACATTCCGTGTCGAGTATTTGTATATTATATTATAGTAGTATTATTTAGATTTTTTTCTTTTTTGAGGGAGTAGAGGGTAAATAAATAATAAATCAAATCATGTAGTTAATTAATAGTGATGTCTTTTAAATTGTTGTTTTTGGCAGGCATTTTAGATTTAGTCTTAGTCATTTGGACGAAAATGCTTATTTTCGTCAGATCTAGTCATTCCTATTCGGCGTATTTTAGTCTAGTTTTTGTAAATTTATTCGACAAAACTCAAAAAGGTTTTAGTCTAAGTTAAAAATAGGCACACAAGGTTTCCACCCAATAGCAACGACTTTCTGATGCACTATTAAGGATTATGCATTACAAACGGATAAAAGTGGTAATAGTGGAATCAATGCTCATTGCTCCAAATTAAGCCGAGAACCAAAACTTTTATTTGGCAACTGTTGTGGCTTTATTTCACCTAAAAACGTTTTAACAACATAGACTTATAGTAGACTTGTTCTCTAGTACTGTAGCACAACTATAAACTCTATCAAACATATCTTGTTTACTTGTAATAGCTTGCAGTTATCAGAGCGAAGTAGCCTAGCGAGTGTCACTGTCGCTATGGTCCGGCAAAGGAAAGCGTGTGAGAACTGACACGAAAGACCGCAGACGTGCTTGTGTTTTGTTGTGCCCGTGTGTGCGCGGCGCATCCGCCCTGCGTGCTGTCCCGGTGGTGTGCGTGCCCAAAGAAGGATAAGACAGATTACACCTACAATAGGAAGGAATGTCATAAATTTTGAGCGTCTGACGAACCACACGCTTAACAATTTTGTCCCGTCTCGTCAACGAAAAGTCATGTATGTCACGTCATGTTTTCGTCATCAAATAACCTTGTTTAGCTCGTCTTCGTCTCATTATCGTCAGGAAGTTAGTTAGAGGCGGAATTGAACCCACAACCTCTTCCATCGTGCTAACCAGTCGCCCATTGTGCCGCCCTAACTATCATATTCATTATAATCCCTCAAGGGAAACCTCACCTCACCCTCTGCTCTATAGTTCGTGTCGCATGCAAGGAGACAGGAGCACACAAACAGTGCTCCTTGAGCTGCAGAGAGCAATTTCTTACAGATAAACGCTGCTGCTTGTATTTGGGATTTAACAATGATAGCGGAATGGGTGGCCAGGTTTGGTGAGCATGAGTGTGTGTGCGGGGGTCTACATTCTTGCAGTCTCACCAGTTTTTGTAGTTGGTCATACGGCAGCTCTCCAACTACATTTACCAGAATCTTTTGTTCTGGCCATCTAACGGCCAGAGAAGTGTTGGCTGTAAAAGTTAAACTTGTGAACTGTACATAAGTAACTAAGCAAGCACCTGGATTAGGTGCAAAAGCAGTTAGGCTCATCACCCATCTTGATTCCAATCGTACTTTGATCATTTAAAGTGCTCTTTATTTACAGGCTACCGCCGTTCAATACCAACCAAGGAGCAGCAGCAGAAGTAGCAGCAAACAAGGAGGGTGAGGGAGCATTTATTCGTCATTGATTGTATTGTAGTGGTCCATCAAAGGCATTTTATGTGCCATTTTATACATACAATAATATAAATACTAATTGAAATGCACTGTCATTCTTCTTCGTCCCTATGCAGGTTTATCACAGAACGAGGAGCCCCTATTTCTGAAGTTGTGCTCTCCAGCTCATAGACGCACATCTGCTCTTGCCCTACTCTCGGCTCAGTCTTCGATGGATGAGTCCTCTGCTTCTCTTGCATCTCGCTCACGTTCAGTCTCACCTCTGCGCTCCAAGCAGCACAACGCGCTCCTGATTGGGCTCTCAACAGGCCTGTTTGATGCCAATAACCCTAAGGTGTGAAGGTGTAGAAACTATTGGTGCATTTGACTGAAATTGGCATGAAATTAATGTGACTTTGTAATTTAGTTGTACTTTTTTTTAAAAACATTCTTTGTTTTAAACATGTTTTATGGCTTTTCTGTGATGTTCAAATCAGATACTAATTTGCAACAAGTTTGAGAACGTAACTTTTCTAGTTAAGGCTCTCGTCTAAAGGATTAAATGAACAGTATTATATAAATATTAATGCTGTGAAGCGATTAAATTTTTTTCACTAATTAATCTAAACAAATTCTGGAATTGCGATTATTCACATGTTTTCTAATACTATTTTTTGTGAAGCTTTTAAAATGTATTTACTTGAATAATATATTGTAATTATTGTAAAATCACCAAATATGAAGTGTATTTCAAATCAAAGGCTGTTCTAATTGCTTTCTTTGATCCTGGAATTCATTCTAAATGGAGTCATCTTTACAATTCAATTCTCAACACTTGTACAGTACATTTGTAAGTTGTATGTTGTAAGCACTACAGTTGTACAGTAAGCACTACACTCCAGCAGTGTTGGGTGGTAACTTAAGTGGGGTGTTTTTGTGCTAAAGATGTGCAGCAAATATGGTACAGTTTAAATTTGGCTTTACAAGATATGCAAATTAATGTTGGAAGTAAATAAAACTGAGCTAACTGAGTTAAAATATTTAATCACATGAATTTTTTAACAAATCTTGAGTTAATCCTTTAATCATAGTATATATCGCAATGCCTCCACAATTGCTCCCCAGAAGCCCCCCACCCTTAGCCAGTGGTGGCATATCATTCATATACACTGAATTTGATTTTCTTGGAGGTACATTTAACACCCACCCTGTTGACCTTTTAACGAGGCTTTATTTCTTTATTTATTTTAAATAATTTACATTGTACTGTCAGATGCTGCGGACATGCTCCCTTCCAGACCTTAGTCGGGTCTTCAGCTCTGTACAGGACTCCATCATTACTACTGAAGACAGCATTGCTCCAGACAGCAACCAGGAGAATGAGCAGGACGAAGCCAAAGTTGATGACCAGTCCGAGACGGAGTAAGACATACTCACAAACGAAAAGCATGCTTTTGCGACAGATAAAACCCACTGTATCATTCAGCATATGTCAATTTATGATGTAAATCTGCATGGGTTCATTAAATAGAGCAGGTTACTCTAATAGTGTATGTTTGGATATGCCTGCTTCTTAGTGCGTACGAGGATGAAGATCTGCGTGACATCAGGGCATCCATGGAGCGACTGCTGCAAGAAGAAAGTGACTTAATGAGGAACCTACCACATGATGGAAGAGGAGACTTTAATGGAAATTCTACAGTTGAGGAAGAGAAAGACCTTTTCAACAGGATCATCGTTGAACTTGAGCAGGACAACAATCAGATGGTTGTTGGTGATGATGACGATGATGATGTGGAAGATGATGGTAATGATGATGACAATGAAGAAGAGGATGAAGAATGCATGAATGGGAGTCCCGTTGAGGAGGAAGCAGGAGAGTTGCTCAGCCATGGTGTGAGAGAAGAGAACCATACAAATAAAAGCCAACTGAATGAAGAATGGCAGTCAGGTAAGAGGACATTTTGTAAGAATTCATTGCGATCCTAATGATGACATTTGGTACAGAAACTGGATGATGGTTGCTATCACTCTTTAAACCTTTTGGTTATTCTTAGTCTTGTTTACATGACTCGATTGCAGGGTTATACAAGTTGGAGAGTTTCATTATAGTTAGTTTTTTTTTTGGTTTTAACTTTGACTGAATTCAGTTAGTTTTAATTACTTTTTAGAGCAGGATTATGTGGTGTAATTAACTTTTTTTTTTTAAATGTTTTGTTTCATCATAGTTTTATTTTTGTATAATATATGGAGTATTTGTCGAATGAAAGCTGAAAAGAAAGTTACTAAATATTGTGCAAAAGAGTCAGACCCTGTATAATCGCGGTTCGGCACACGCAGATACACATATTCACAGATTTAAATAAATAAATTTGCGGTGTGGAACGCCATCGCGTCACTATTTAATGTTTTAATTTGGTTTTTTTTAAATGCTATATAACTATGGCTGAGTTCACACGGCGCAGTCTATTACTAATAACAACTTTGCAAATTCACGCAAGATTGTTTGAATTCTCTCCCATTACATCACCACAACAACTCCAACCTTCTACAGTATTGTACTTCACAATAATTTTTTATCAATATTCACACCAATACCAGACTCTTACTCCATCCCTCACAAATATTTGAAAATGGCACCTCCCTGTAGAACCATTTGGCTTAAGAGGGGGGAGAGGGATGGACATGGTTTGCTAAACAATACTACCTAGGACTAAACTACAATCTAAATATTTTTTCTACAACAAGCTATGCTCAATAAACTTACCAAATCACTACCCTAAAAATCAATATATAGATGTTTGCAAACTCCAACTCTCTACGGAGCTGTGTCCTAGTCTGAGCCCCTCATAAACCACACGGTGGCGCAAAGTGATGTAAGAATTCCCTGCTGGTCACATCAGAGGACAGAAAGCCAAATTCATATGTAGTGCCGTTTTTAACCTGAAGATAGCTCAATAGACACCCGTTTATACAGTTCATCAGAGGGGGGGGGTTTGATTTGGAGGTGAGGTCTCCTTTTAAATAAATAACATGATACTCAACACAGATGCTAATGCAGAGGCTCCTCCCAGTCTGTGTATGTTAATTGCTCCAATCATACATAATTACTACTCTGAAAGTGTGCCCCCCAAAAATTCTGGTTCGATCCGATTTGCGGCAGTGGACTCTAAACTACCTTCTTTCTTCAGTACAGAATAACTTTAATAACTACAGTTTGGAATAACTCTGTCTCAGATGGAGTGGAGGAAGGCCCAGGTGAAACATGGGTAGACACTGAAGAGAAGTATTGAAATCTTGAAGTAAATTTAATAAAACTTTGAAAACTCATGCATAACATTATTTGACAAAGACGAAAAACAGTACATTTTCGCAACAATTGTAGATGGGTTTTAGTTAGTTTTAAGAATGTAAACAGCAGTTCCAGTTTGTTTTTGAAAAGCATATATTTTATTTTGTCAAAAAATATATAATTCTAATATAATAACGGTGCTCTTTTCTTCTACAGATAACAGTGAGGAGGACCAGGAAGTAGAGAGTGAGCTGTATGACAGCATCTACAGTCGCCTGGAGGAGCATCGCTTTAACTTGGAGCAGCAAATGGGCTTTGAGAAGTTCATTGAAGCCTACAATAAAATAAAGGTGTGACATCCTTGTTCTATTAAACATGAACCTTATCTATTCAGCCTGTATTTGCTTGCAAGTGATCTAACACATATCCTTCTTATTTGACATTTCAGGCAATACGTGATGATGAGGATGATAATATCGATGTGGGCTCCAGTTTGGCTTTCAGCATTTTGGGAAACGAACACCAGCATCTGTATCCAAACATCCTTCATCTAGTGATGGCAGATGGTGCATACCAAGAAGGTCGGTCACCTTTTGAAAACTCACACACCTAAATAATGGAACTCACTAGCAAATACGTTGTGATGTACAGTATTTTCCTGACTACAAGTCCCTCCGGAGTATAAATCAAACCAGCTGAGGTAAAAACATACCATATTTTCACGACCATATGCGCACCATATTTAAGGGTGCAGTCTCAGTTGCGGGTGCTATTTCTTTATTCAACACATACATAAGGCGCACCGTATTATTGGGCGTAGGCATGTCAAAACTTACCATTGCCTAGCATGCATGCACACTAAAACATACACAACTCATTATTAGTCTCACTGCTGCACTTTCTCTCATATTTGATGTCAGCTTTACTATACAGTAAGTATTCCCACCTACCTCTGTCAAATGGAAATTCCCTCACCCGGAAAAAAAACGTATGCATTAAATTTTCTACTATTATATTACATTAACGATCAATTACTCAACAACAGAAATTCCAATATCTGGAGGCCAAGCGAAGCCCGAAGTAGCGCAAAGTCAAGCAGTTCCCCGCGCCATGCAATGGAAAAACTTTGACCGCTCCACCATGATCGTATCCAAAACGGCGACATGTATGATTTCTTTGGCATGAGTTTTACTGAAAGATTTATAATTAATTCATTTACATTTACATGTGTAGATCATAGAACGGCAATGACCATGGAAAAGAATGAACTGCATCCGCTTAAGCGAAGCAGGATACAAAGTATAAAAAAAAAAAAAAAACAAGGAATGGTTTCTGGCTCAGTATGAGTTTACCTGCTCAGAGCAAATTGCTTCCGGTTTGACAGACGAAGTACAGCGGTGTAAATGAACGTGTCCTGGAATGCTTTAACTGTTGTCATGCTAAAAATCTCCAGCTAACTGGACCGCTAAATGCAGAGAAGGCTAGATCAATAGCGCTATCCACGGGCATAAGGACTTTGAAGCGTCCCGCGGCTGGCTTCAAAGGTTCGTTGCACGACATCAGCTGAGCAATGCCGTCTTGTGTGGTGAGGGAGTGTAGGTAAAACTAGAGAGTGAGTGAGTGAAACAAAAAGCTAAAAAAAAAAGCTGTATTTTGTTAACATACTTGCACGTTCATACAGGTGTTGCGAGCATTGTGACAAGCTTGTGGGTGATGTGTGGGTGTGTGCACGCATGCGTGTGGAAGAGTGCAGTGGCAGCACACTTCATACATGTACCATAGTCGTTTCCCACATAAGGAAATTCTGTTATAAGGAAAGATTGGACAATGCAAATATGATTCCGTACAAGAGAATATTTACTGTATATGGTCAAGATCTCACACCAACTCGAAACTACCATTCCTGCTTATATCAGAATCAGAATGTCCTTCATTGTCATACTCAGTGTCCGAGTTTGGAGAGCACCCCTCTCCAGTGCAAATATAGATAATAAATAATATAAACAAAAATAAAAACAAGGTAAGGGTAGTTGTGTGCAAGAGTTCAGCGTGGCACTCGGGAAGAAACAGTTTTTCAGTCTGTTTGTCTTTGTATTGATGCACCTGTAGCACCTGCCAGAGGGCAGCAGGTCGAAGAGGTGTGAGCTCGGGTGTGTATTGTCCTTAATGATCTTGTGAGCTTTGCTGAGGCACTGGGTAGATAATATCAGATATCAGAATTACTCTAGGCCGCAATATCGGTATCGGATCGGAAGTGGAAAATGTTGTATTGGGACACCCCTGGTTTCTGTTTCGTCCAAAGAAACAAAGAATAAGCATGTTTGTGTTTGACTTGCATTTTCATGAACAAAGTTTTGTCCAAAAAAATACTTGCACTTCAGTACTATATTTCATTCAGCAAATTATTGCAATTCAAAACATTATTAACGTACATTTGCATTTGATGTATGAAAAAGGTTTTGCAAAGAAATAGTTGTTGAACATAGTGAATGTGAAGTGTACTGAATTTCAGCAGGTATCCTCTTTTCCAGGCAAACGAAGAGGATACATGTTTAGTCGGGCAGCTGTCGCTGTTCTGGTATTATTTTATTATTATTATTATTATTATTATATAAGAAAAAGAAGAAGAAATGCCCCATCCAGTTAATAATGACTGCTGATTCAATGTTAGGCTTGGATTTTAGCTGTTGATTTTTCCTACAGACAACTTTTGGTGACCTCAAACAACATGGCTATGGATTGATTCATACTGGTTTTTGCCTTTTGAAGGTACTAGAAAACAAGGAGAATTGATCTTGAAAGTCCTTAAAAAGTGCTTGAATTTATCCATTGAACACTGTGCATGATGTGGTCTGCTTCTCCACATTCACAAAGGGTTGGTCTTTTCTCCTGGCTCGTTTTTTTTAGAGCACGGGTGTCCAAGTCTGATCCTCGAGAGCCCCTATCCTGCCTGTTGTACATGTTTCCACCTGATTCACATGATCAGCTCATCAGCATGCTTTGCAGAAGCCTGATAATGATCCTAACACACCCCTGGTTTCGAGCAACCCTGGATCGTCCCATTCTTAATTTTGGGCATTTCAGGGTTTTCCTTTGGGTCCATTGTGCATCTGAGCCAGGAGGGAGTTCCTCAACAAGTGGTATCCGCATGTCAACTGGTGAGGGTTACTTCTGGACCTTTTCCAACTAGAGCTGGAGTCTGGTAACCTCCCCGGGATATTTTAGGGCTTGAACATGGTTGAGAAGGTACCTGCTTGATCTTGACCTCAGTCGTCGAGGCGGGGGTTGACATCAGTGAAGATTGTGGCGTTTGTCTGTGGAGGTCTTGATCTTCTCAATTTGGCTCTTAACTTCCTGCCTGATGTTGATAGTGGCAAAAAAATGGTGGGTTTCTAGCATCCAGTGATCAGATGACAGGTGTTGTTCAGTGCTACGTCTAATTACTCAGGGTGGGCTGAGCTCTCGCTAACAGGGCAGCCATGTTCTTCTGATGAATAGCATAGAGGTCTTAGTGTGAATCCCGTGGGTCCCCATTTTGAGTTTGTCTACTCCCGTAGGATGTTATTGCGGGTCTCAACTTTGGATTTGGTGTTGCTGATGAGGTACTTGTAGGAGAGTGTGCAATCCAGGGTGACTCTTAGATAGAATGGGTTGTCACAGAGCTCAAGTGATGGATATGTAATAATAAATCTTATCTGGGGAAAATAAAAGATGAAAAATCACCTGTCTCTGGCGCCATCTTGTGCATCCAATTAGCTCTGCATGAAGCCACCCTGTCAAAAGATGTGACTTGCGTTGTAAGTCTTAGGGGATATCAATCATTTGTTGTACACTCATGGCAAACACCCCCCAAATAAAACTCTACCTCGACTATACATAATTGACTATTTTAAACCGTAACTAAATGAAAGCATTACCTTGAAATTCAGTGCAATCTGCATAAAGTAATTTTTAACTAAATAGCAAATGGGCTTCACTTCTACTGCATGTTTCTACCTTCAAAGTACTTTAAGCTCTTCTACACTGGAACCTCAGTTGATCAAGTCACACACTGCCTAATATGATAATGGTTGTGAGAGTCACATGCATAGAATGTTGTAATTTCTACACCATTCACCTGGTTTGGGTATAAACACCGTCAAATTAATACTGAAAGTGTGCAGGTGCAAATAAAGATGAACGATTTGGAGTGAATCCAAGTACACTGACAGCACTGTAACCCTTTCCGGTATTGTGGCAAAAGTCATGTTTACTGATCATTTCACTTCCTAATTATGAAAAACTTTAAAGTGTTTCACACATGCATATAAGTAAGTTTTCCATGCATATATTTTCAGAAGTCTGAGCACATGATTAGCCCATTTAGTAAGTATGATAATATGTTGACTGAAAAAAAAATGCCCAAATTTAAATGATCATTTTCGGGAACAATGGAATTAAGAGGAAAAGTATATCAAATACAATGCCTGCAAGATGACCTGTTGTGTGTGTGAAAATATTGCCAAAAACATGTTCCTAACTTCCATTTCTTGTATCCAATTTGGTGAACATTTGATACCTTTATCACATTCACGTCTTTGGATTATTGGTTTATCTGTCTTCTTCTTCTGTCTCGCTTCTCTTTTAGGCAATGATGAGCATTTAGAGCAATGGAGTCACTGGCAGCCCTGACAATTTGCATCGGATGTCTTTCTTCACCTTGTTGGGATGTTCTGCTCTGTGCAAGCACAGTGGCACAATAAAGAAGTATCTTCCACAATGTTGCTTTCATACTTTGACATGTGTTGAAACGATCTTATACCCAATGTGATTTGACTAACTTATTGATTAAACATTCCCAGTAATAACCAATGTTTGTCTTTTCCCCCCTAGTTCTGTCTTGCCTTTGAATTAATGGAATACAAATTTCAGCTAATTGTAAATAAAACCTGTACCATTTCAACATGTTCCGTTAAACATCTACTGTGACATATTTTATTGTTGAGTGTAGTTCTCCTCTCAGGTGCTCTCTTCTAACATTCATGTATGGATTTACCTTATGATCCATGTTCCAAATGACAGCCAGTTCACCTTCAGCATCAATGTACTAGAAATCCAGTGGAGCACATTTTTTAACGGTCTGTTCTTGATTACCCGCAAAAAATGATGGCTGTGTTCTTTTCTTTCTTCCTATATGCAAATGAGGCTGCCATATGGTACCAAGGTTCTGTAGCACGATTGGTGTGTGTAATGTGTTGAGTTCAATCAGACTAAGGTTCAGTGCAGAGAGCCTTTCAGATTATTTCAGCAATGATGATATGATATTGAATTATGTTAATATTTGTACCAAATAAATTTGGAGAATATGACAAATGCTTAATTTGTTTTCATATATTCTTTTTATATATTTCTATTACAACTAGGTAAACCTAGTTGAAAAACTCTTCTGTGTAACGCTGAAGTAGGTATTTGCGTATATCAGCTCGCACCTCGGAAACATTGACAGCCGGGTGCCATCTCATCACAGATTTTTATATATATATACATAAAACATTGTAGGTCTAGACAGGCATGTATAAGGGGGCCACCACAAATCTTGAGGGGGCATTGTGCTGCATTGTGTACGTAACCTCAGTATGACACAATTGAATGCAAGCAATCTTTACACAGTGTTCTGTTGTATGTCACTTGGTTACAAGGCTGAGTCCCTGAGGAGAATGAGATTAACAAGTTTGGGAAAAATAGGCTGAAAGTTTTGCAGGAGAGGAAAAGTGAAGATGTGATTGTAAGATATTAACCAGATTTCAGAAGTTGGGTGGGGGAGTGGCTTTTTTTGTGCGACTGCACGCACAGATAATTTGTGCTCAATCGACAGGGAGCCGACGTTCCTCTTTCCCTGTGCTGCGACACATGACAGGCCAGTGGGTGCACACACCGTTCTAGGAGAATAGGCTACAGTTTAGCTACTAGAATAGTTTGGTCATATGGTATTGGTTGTTGTTGTTGACCGAACAAATAAAGATTTTCAAGAAAAATAGTAACTCCTGTTTTTATTATTTTATTACAATGAACTATGTCCCTACACAAAACACTTTTAACAAAGTTCATTTGCTTCGTGTTTTGCAGTTTATTGCTGTAAACTGCTATTAGAATGGCTCATTTGCATTCTTAAGGTTGATTGGAAGTCGTCTCCGCTCGCTTCAAACAGCTATCCTTCACAGTTAACCGGCAGCAGGCCGATACTCTGAGCAGAGTGAAGAGAGGAGATGGAGTTGAGTCCAGAAATATGACACGAGAAACAAATTGATATATTTTATATTTGAGAGGGCAAGCAAGACATGAAGAAGTGGAACGGAGGGGAGAGGCATGAGATAATAAAAAATGGGGGGGCAGGACATTTATTTGAAGGGGCTAGACTAGACCCCCTCTTGGCCCGACGTCGACCCAGCCCTGCTAATACTATTATGTCCATTATCAAGTAAGTAAATCAGTTCAACAAATCACAATGTAAGTCAAATACCTAAACATATTACAGTTGCCATGAAAATGCACAGGGATGCCTTGGAAAATTATCCTACTTTAAATACAGGTTACTGAAAATTATTAACTATAAATATATCTTTGTTCATCAGTCTATGCCAATGATGCAGAGTTAGAGGTGGAACAAGTGAATGGTCTTCCAATAAATGGCATAAGGTCTGTGTGTTTGTATGCATGTGTATTTGCAAAAATTCATGACTTCCTGCAATATATCAGGTTTGTGTTCAGTTCAACAGGACCAGATTACACTAGTAAGTAAATTGAGCCATAAATATTTCAGTATTTAAGTTTTTGTGACTTTTTGTTTAGTAGTGTGATGGGACATTTTTGTAATGTCAAATGGGTGACTCGGCTCAAATAAAGTTAGGAAAACTGATGTAGTGTGTGTGTGTGGATTCACTGAATTAGTAATACGATTCACCACTAGCTTGACATGCATGTTAAAGGATTTTTGGAAACAGTGAAAACATTTTCACAAAGAAAAGTGCCATTATTCACTTTTGCAAGTGATGTTGACGAATCCACATAAAACTAATATAATGGCATCAATCTTTCGGGGGCCTGCCATTGATTAAATGCCTACATTGATCGATTGATTGGACCATTCAGTTTGTAAGAAATTCTCTGCAAAGGCTGTCTTCAAAAAATGTTTAAAAAAGCTGCCATGAAAGCAAGTTTATTTAAAAAAAATCAAATTCATTGCAATCTCATGCAGATGGGTGGAGTTCACAGGCAGACGGTCTAGTAGGATATCACAACTCTTCTTTCTTCTTTAGGATTATCTGCCGCACCATATCAGCTACTTTTGGACGTAATTCTTCAACAGAAACCTTTGGTCCCCACGCATCCACCACTTTTCCATCTACATCGATGAGATATTTCCAGAAATTCCAGTCAGGCTCTTTACCAGAAGACTCTATGGGGAATTAAATGAGAATATTCCAATAAATACAGTGTGACACAATTTAATCTGTTTTGTCCATTTCGGTCATGCTGTCCTGGCAAAAAGACACATGAACTTCACACATTGGTATGTATTTTATACCATACAATACAACTTTATTTATATAGCGCATTTCACAACAGCTGGAGCTGTATCACAGCGCTTTCCATAGGGTGTAATATAAATTAGCCGGAAATAAGAACACAAACTAAAACACATAAACAATAGACACCAGAATAACAGCAGAAGAGTGACAGTCTCATGTTGAGTCGAAAGCTAATGAATAAAAATGTGTCTTCAAGCTAGTTTTAAAACTGGACAGAGAGGGGGTTTGCTTCACATTTAATGGAACCGCATTCCATAGGGAAGGACCGGCAACAGAAAAGGCACAATCCCCCTGAAACTGCGCTCAATCCTCGGCACCTCCAGCAGCATTTGGTCCGCAGACCTGAGGCAGCAGGTAGGTGCGTAGGGGTGGAGGAGCTCAGAGAGGTACGCCGGGCTGAGGCCATTTAAAGAGATGACAAGAATTGTCTTAAAGCGAACTCTAAAGTGCAGTGGGATCCAGTGAAAGAGAGGCCAAGGTTGGGGTTATGTGATCCATCTTCCGAGCTCCAGTTAAGGGCTATATGAATAAATTTGACTTGACTTGAAAAAGTCAATTCGGCGTATCTGTCCGGGCTCCCGGGCCTTGAATTATACACCTATGCATTAGATGCTTACTGAGCTGAAGTATCATATGGGATAGGTTTTTGAGAGAATATACCCGCCGCGCGATGCAGCCCAACACGAATCGAATGGACCATGCAAAAAAAAAAAAAAAAAAAACGGTTAATGACTTACACCTGCATATTGAGCCCTGCATGACTTTGCGAACATTTGTGCAGGGCTGTATACTGTGTATCAGCGTGCTTTACTGTAAGCTGCTAACTGTCCTGTATTTTTAAGGATACAGAAGTTTTTGTAACATTTTTGAACATTCAATAGAATTTCACTATTGGACCCAAAATAGTCTAAACGTGGAATTCTGATTACCATAGTGTTTTTGGCATGTGAATTAAGCAGCAAAATCCATCCATTTTCATCCATCTCAGTGGACGGTGATTTTGCCACTTCCATTGTCAGTAGCATAACCAACGACTCGGGAAGCGCTCCATTCAGGAAGTCCAAACATTGTCCTAGTTTACAAAGCCCCTTAAATGTGGCAATTTTAATGAGTTTCAGGGGTCAGGTGACTCGAATTTTTTTTTGTGTTTTATTAAGTGACGTGTTCCTTTATTTTGAGTAGCCAATGTGGTACCGTATTGATAAAGATTGTGTTGAGTCTGAATTAATTGTGCTTAAAGTTACTTAAAAAAATAAGTCACAAACTAAGCCCTCGTTTGTCATTTTAATTTTATTCGTGACACAGATCTATTGAATGAATTGTTTTAATTTGATTATATAGGCTGTTGGAATTTTTTTGCAACATACCTAGATCATGTAACTTGTTATGATCTCAGGTTTTGGACAGGTACTTTGGGCAACGTGTGCACGTCTGATGTTGCTCACCGTCTATTTTGTGTGAATCCTCAGATTCTTTTGTAAGCTTTCCACAGTTAACATATATACAATGTATATACCTACGGTTAACTGTGGAAAGCTATATTATATATATTATACATGATTTATCTTTGACACAATGGCAATCTAATTTCTTATGAAATATGACTTATTTCGATGGTTATATTTCTAACCCGTGAAGCTCTCCCTTTCCGGCTGCTGCCCACTTTCATGACGTCGTCCTAAAGCCAGCTCCTACGCACACAGCCCACGACACAATTAATAGTAAATAATGATGGAAGAACAGATCATTTAAGCCAGTGCATCGTCGATACAGGCTCAGGTGGCAATCTTAATGCAGAATTGTACTAGTAGAGTAACGAAATACATGTACTGGCGTTCTGTATTCAAAATTAATAATAATAATAATAACAACTGTATTCCGGTACAAGGGGGGGAAAAAAGACGTAATGTGATTACAAGTACATTACAATTTCCATGCAGATTGAAATACAGCATCGGCCCGGGTGTTTATTTGAGCCCTGAGTGCAAACAGTGGATAAATTGTCACAATAGTCTCGCTCATGGGCCTGCCTGACTTAAAGACCAAATTTGAGGTAAACTTTACCAACCGTACTTTGAGTAATAAAGCTATTTTAAGAATACTCATGTTAGTTTTTTTTTTTATACAAACGTCCTAGATTCATAATTCAAAATCAGAATCAGAAATCCCTTTATTGTCATTGTACAGTGTGCAATGAGATTAGAGAGCTCCCCTCTCCAGTGCAATACAACAATAATTTAATCAAATATATAAATTAGATAAATAAGAAAATAATAATGTGATGGAAAATAATACGAAATTGGATAAATAAAACACATTACGTCGCTGTTCTGCAAGGTAAGGGTGGTCGTGTGTATGTGTGAGAGTTTAGAATGGTGATGTCTCTCAAACAAGAAAGTTTTTCAGTCTATTAGTCTTTGATTTGATGCACCTGTAGCGCCTACCAGAGGGCAACAGGTCAAACAGGTGTGAGTTCGGTTGAGTATTGTCTTTGACAATATTGAGAGCTCTGCTGGGCACCGGGTGGTGTAGATGTCTGACAGGGAGGGGAGGGGAGAGGAGAGCCTATAATCCTCTGCGCCGGAATTAGACCCATAGCAACGCCCTAACAATTGTTTTCTTCTGCAATCTCGGGTATTCTTCGGGAATGACGTCATTTACATTGTACTGCATTGTTGATTGTCCGGTGAGCTGCTCAACTGCCATTGCTGTTGTGTTATTCGGCACAATGCCTCATCTGGGTGAGTGACCAAAATGAAAAAAATAGGGCACGTAAATAGACCAATTTTGTTCTTGCAAAGAGATGGAATTTCAGGACAGTGTCGACGAGTATTCTTTGCCACAAACACTTTTTTTTTCTTATGATAAAGGGTTTGCAAAAAGGTGGGTGTGAGTTATCCATCCATCCATCTTCTGTACCGCTTCTCCTCACTAGGGTCGCGGGGGTGCTGAAGCCTATCCCAGCTATCTTCGGGCAGTAGGCGGGGGACACCCCGAACTGGTTGCCAGCCAATTGCAGGGCACACAGAGACGAACAACCGTCCGCACTCACACTCATACCTCGGGGCATTTTAGAGTGTCCAATCGACCTGCCATGCATGTTTTTGGAATGTGGGAGGAAACCGGAGGAAACCCACGCAAGCACAGGGAGAACATGCAAACTCCACACAGGATGATCGAACCCACGCCCGATGCTGTCTCTCACAGTGAGGCCATCGTGCTAACCAGTCGGCCACCGTGCCGCCCGGGTGTGAGTTATTCCATTTTGAAAACGTGTCTCGTGACAGCTCATGACAGACGGCTGTGATGCATGTATGCTGAGTAGGCATGCAATGAGCAGAGGAACAAGCGAACGGGTGTTAAGTAGAGTTGAACAGCAAGTGTGTAGATATCCCTTAAATATCTTACTAATGACAATGTAGGAAACCAACCCACTATAACATGTGGTCTCAGTACTATCAGAATAATCTCACCGTGCATCATTTACGCCACGGCAGAACATCGACTTTAAAACAATAATGCAAAGCTAATAATCTGAGTCTATATATCTTACCATTCTTGGTTAAAAAAAAGCTAGAAGAACGGTGACAGTCTCAGAAATCATCTTTCTAATTTAGGACCAGTGCCAACGACTGTGTCTCGGCTCAGTGTCAGTGCTCTGCAGCCTTAAATTGGACCTTCGGAGGAGCCATAGACATCGTACACAAACAGATCTCACAGATCTCATCCTAACATGATTGGCCTGCAGTTAGTGGGGAACTGTACATAACAAGCAACAAAGCTTAAATTGTCCCCTTTCATCATTTTTTTTTCTTTATATTAACTTCAAGGAACAAGCAAACCTACTTCTTTTCCACATGGAATGAATACAATCTTTGTCTATCTATGAATATGCATATCAATGGACATGCTTATCAATTATACACAGATTTTTGCTATTTGCGAGCCATCCTGGTACCTTTCCCCTCGCAAATAACGGGGGTTGACTGTATACAAATATATATTGTAGCAATATTTGTATTTATTTATTCAGTTATTTGTCCTTATCAGCATATTTAGTATAGTATAAATATTTTTTAACAGCTAACTAGTAACAGTATCAGAATACATTTTAAAAGTAACCCTCCCTAAGTTTGACATCGTGCTTGACAACAAAAACGATTTTTGTATTCATGCTATAATGTCCTTATTTAGCTAGTGGTTTGATTTGATTCCAGCTCTGGCCTGTCCCACAGGTTTGACTATGTTAATTGTGTAAGTTTTGTTTTAATGTCTTGGCCAATCCCCTTTTGTACTGGCAAAGGTTTACCAGGCACTCTTCCGAGCAATGACCATCTCAAACAAAGAGTTGACCGCTCATAGTGCCTCTATCCCAGATACACTTGTCGGGTGTCCTGCTTGCTGCCCGAGAAAGTGGGCATGTGTTTAGTCTGCGGGAGTTGGGGTATGGGGTTGTCTCCTCAATCTTATACGGATAAAGGCCTCAACACACCAATCTGATGTCAGCTGTCGGAAAATCGGTAAACGGCGTCTGTTTGGTGTTGCGCGTAACGTCATAACTTTAGAGCTGTTGTCGGGGCGTCTGGGTGGGTGTTGGTCCGATTCAACATGTAGAATTGGGTCGGGCTGTGAAGACAAATGATCACTAGCAAATCAGTGCTCTGGACAGGTGCAAAATTAACGGCACAGTGAAAGGCTTGACAGTGATTATTGCCGCCAATGGCATGGAGAGGTACTACTTCTCGCGCATGCGAAGAAGCTACGGAGTAGTTGCCATCTCCGTTGGCTTTTGCTGTGTGTTCTTCGGTCATTGAGTTTGCTAAAGTGTACACGAATGTTCCACATCCCTACTGGGAAAATATTTAATCCAGATCCAGTATCAAATCTTTCACCCAACAGTGAAGGATGCTGGATGGAGCATCATAATATGGGGATGCTTCGCTTATCATGACCTGGACAGCTTACTATCAACAATTGCAAAATGAATTAAGTTTAAATTAAGTTTAGGCAGCATGACTGCCTCACAGTGCAGAGGTGCAGGGTTTGACCTTCCTGTGATGCGTTTGCATGTTCTTCCCGTGCCTGCGTGGGTTTCCTCCGGGTACTCCTCCCACATTCCAAAGACAAGTATCGTAGTTTGATTGAACACTCTAAAAATGGTTGTTCGTCTCTGTGTGCCCTGCAATTAGCTGGCAACCAGTTCAGGGTGTGACCCGCCTACTGCCGTAAGACACATGGGATAGGCTCCAGCACCCCCGCAACCCTCATGAGGATTAGCAGCTTAGATGGATGAAAAATAAATTTAAACAAGATCACGCAAAATAAGCCACGACACACCACTTTTGCCTGCGACACGTCTGTCGAGTCAAAATCGGGCTACATTCATGTAGGCTGACCTCGGCATGAGTTTTTCTGTTGTTTACGTATTATGACCTATAAAAAATATTAAAACAAATACAATAAGTGTTTTTGTGGTATTAGTTAACGCAGACTGTTGCAGGGCTCCAGACTAACATTGTTTACTTGGAGCAGAGTATCCATCCATCTATTATCTGTCCCGCTTCTCCTCACAAGGGTCACGGGCATGCTGGAGCCTATCCCAGCTTACTTCTGCAGTATGCGGAGGACACCCTGAACTGGTTGCCAACCAATTGCAGGGCACAAATAGACGAACAACCATCCACGCTCACACTCACACCTACGGGCAATTTAGAGTGCCCAATGGAGCAGAGTAGTCCGACTTAAAATTTTAGTGGCGCTGGAAGAAGATTTAGGGGCACACGCTGTAAATTGACTTGCAAAGTACAGTTTTATATTGCGCTCAATTTTCACCATATTACTGATAAATACTTGGAGAAACTACAATGTTTAAGTCACATTTTATTGTGCAAGTTTCGACACAACATAAACCCTAAGTATAAGCAATACGTAACTAAAAATATAAAGTTAACATTTAGTAATTGCAATCGAATTCAATTTGATCGCCTGATTTCAGTGCAGGTCCCGTTTTTTTCTTGCGTCATTACATCCTGTGTTTATGTTTCAGTGATGAATGTCTTTTGATCCCCCCCAAAAAAATATTTAAAAAAGAAGAAATTACAGTCACACTTGGCACGAGTGGATGAAAAGATTACTGCGCCCGCTCATATTTTAGGGGCAACATACAACGATTTTGGGGTAGTCTGGCGCCCTGCTGTTGTGATTTAGAGGATGATCAGACTGCAGTTTATGACCAATTAAAGCTGAATTTTAAGACACTTCGAAGGGTTCACATACTTTCCCACTGTAGTTGACTACAGATCCCAGCACACAACTATCCAATATAACATTGAACTCACCAACAAGATACTTATAGACGTTGTTAGCTCCCGTTCCTACAACAGCAATTTTACTGAAGAGGGGAAAGGAGGCTCCGTAGATTCTACGAACAAAGCTGTCAATCTCTTTGTCACTGCCAGGTTCCTGCTGTCCGAACTGGTTGCAGGGGAATGCCAGGACATTGAAGTGATATGGCCCAAAGTCCCGTTGCAGTTTCTGAAGGGCTTTGTAGTGTTCCTCAGTGAAACCGCATTCACTGGCCACATTCACAACCAGGGACACCTGAAGTAACACAAGAATCAGATAAAGATAAGAAGAACAGAACATTCTATTTGTAAATCAGTTATGTAATTAGAAGAAGGGGCTTGGGTATCGAAGGAAAAACCCCTTTCATTGGATTTCTTGGACTACTGTATTGTGTCAAACCAGCACTTACATTTTCAAGATCCTGTATAAAACAAGCAACAAATGAATGATTTGGAATGGTATAGGACAAAAGATGGCTATGTGGCTGCTTCTATCAAATGTTTTTAATCAATTATTGCATCAATTATGCCATTGCTTAATCGAGTTAAAGGGCGGCATTGTGGACGACTGTTTAGCACGATGGCCTCACAGCGCAGAGGTGCAGGGTTCGATTCCGGCACCAGCCTTCCTGTGTGGAGTTTGTATGTTCTCCCCGTGCCTGCGTGGGTTTCCTCCGGCCACTCCGGGTTCCTCCCACATTCCCAAAACATGCATGGCAGGTTGATAGGACACTCTAAATTGCCCCTAGGTATGAGTGTGAGTGTGGATGGATGATGGTTGTTGGTCTATGTGTGCCCTGAATTGACTGGCAGCCAGTCCATGGTGGGATAGGCTCCAGCACGCCAGCAACCTTTGTGAGGAGAAGCGGTTCAGATAATGGATGGATTATTCGAGTTAAATACAAAATTGATTTTCCTTTAACAAACAATAACATGTACAGGTGAGGTGCACCACGCAGGCATTTTTGTCCACATGGGGAGGCCATCCTCAAGTTCTACACAAAGTCATGAGAAAACAGACTGAACCGTGACACATGCAGGCACCTTATTGTAACTCGCTTAACATAAATTAACTATTCAATGCAATGCTACGTGACTGACTATTTCCAAATATGTTTTATGTTAGTCTGAGATCATCATCATGGCCAATTACACTGAAAAAATGATTCATTAGATTTAATTAACAAGGTAACGTCAACCGGTCCCACACAATTTTATTTGAATGTGAAGAATATTAGATGACAAAATGTTATCTATCATTCTTCAATTGCTACTACATTATATAGTTGTGTTGAATTTATTTAATGCAGTTATGTTGAATCTACTCAACAATATTGAATTTCTTCACCGTCATCGCGTTGAATTTACTCAACGTCATCGCATTGAATTTACTCAACGTCATCGCGTTGAATTTACATGACATTGTTTGGTTGCATTTACCAGTCATTATTATATTGTATTTACTAAACACGATTATGGACAATTTAACATTACTTTTTATTTACTTACAACTATAATGAACTATAAAAGAAATTGGTTTTAATTATTAAGACTTTTTTTGTTTGTTTTTGTTTTTTTTTTTGCTTGTTTTTAAATCAAGGCCATGAGAAGAGGCCAAGCAGGATGTGTTTTGGTGAGCACCCCTTTTTCCCCAAATTTAATTGTTGACACAAAATAAATTTGGTAGATTTTGTTTAATATGTTGGTTATGCCGTAGTCTCATGTTTGCGGTAGAAAAAACGTCATACCGCCTGTCGGCATTGAAATTAATGTTTGTATGCAGAAAACTAAGTAGACGCGGAACCGTTCCAACTGGCGTGATATAAAGTGCGTTTCGTATCTATGAAGAGCCAGCACATTTGAAAGTTCTTCAGACACAAAATTAGCCGCAAATACGGCCTGGTAGTATTTGAGGTTGAGTATAACTATAAGGCCATCCTCAAACCTTTTTGTGACCACTGTATCTGATAAGTCTGATCATATGAAGTGTCTGATCAGTGACTTATATTTTTAAAAATGATTAAAGATTGATTAATTTATATCCAAGGACATCATATCAAATTAAAATGCTATGGTTTTTATATGTGGTTTGGCTGTTGAATTTTTGAAACCTGACCATTACAGAGAAGGTATTGAGCACTGGGTGCTGCTGCTCTTACATTATTTTTTGTTTTGGATTAAGCTGATCACCTACAACGATATCCACCCAAGCCTTTTATGTGTCTGCATACCTCTCAAAAAGTCAGTAGCTGCGCCCTTCTAGTGAAGAAATGCTGTTGGCTAACTTTATGAATTATAATAGCTGCCAGCCAGACCAGGCGTTAAAGTCATCTTGAGTTGACTGCATGATTCAAGCTAACATTAGGTGACTTGCTACAAAACAAACCAAATCTGAATTACAGATATATACAAATGCAACACATATCCAGCCTCGCCAAGCTGTTAATTATAAAGAGGGAATGCTGGTTTAGTAAGAGTTCTCAACTGGATCAAAGTATATGACCTCATACTCTTATAATGACAGTGTATTATTGTACATTGTCTGAAAGGTCATTATGGCAATCCTTTTTACATCTAAAAGCTTTCTATTAAGTGCTGTAATTCAGTTCTGCTAAGTCAAAAACAACATTTACATTTCAGGTATCAATGAACACATTTCGGATAGCCGCAATATAATTTTGTGACAAAGTCCATTTTTTAATTCATGTATATTGGGGGGTTTGTAACAAAAGATATATCTACTACTCATTGGCAGATATCCACAATTGTATCCACAGTGTGAATTACAGATCTCTGCAACAGAATCGTAAATATCTAAACCGCAGTTACAGATATCTACAACTCAAAAAGATACTTAATTCATTTGAATTTGACGAGTCAAGATTATTAATATACATGACCTTTTTAAATATCTTGGATCAGGTTTTAACCAGCCGAAATACGAATACAACTCAACCTTGTCATGAGCTATATAGTATCCAGTGTATAAGTAAATGTAACGACTACTGAATGCAGCGTCGGTGCTTTGAAAGACTTTTTTGTTACCTTTTCCAAACATGTATGTTCAGTAAGAGTGTGGCACAACTGACAAGCAAAGTTACTTACAAATCAAAGATTGTTGCTGGTACATTGAACATACTTGGTCAGCTACTCGGCATCGCCTTATGAAGAAAGTTCGGAAAGTCTTTCGGGACAAAATGCCACGTAAGCCAAAGGAACGACAAGTTATAGCAGCCTCGGGTTCGCATCAGTAATGCACACGGACTAAATGTCAGAAAGTTAAAAAAAATCCGTATGATGATACATGTACGCGCGATGGTTCATGCAAAGGGATACTTTGAGAGACAACATGAAGAAGACGTGGTAAATAACTGCAAAAATTTCAAACTTACCGAGCCCCTGTATTTTTCAAGTGACACCAATTTCCCTCTACTGTTCACAACTTTGAAAGTATAAAAGTCTTTGTCTTTGCTTTCTCCTAGGCTGAATAAAGCTAGAAGAACGGTGAGAGTCTCGGAAAGCATCGTTCTAATTTAGGACCAATGCCAACGACTCCGTCTCAGTTCAATGTCAGCGCTCCGCACCGCAGCCTCAAACTGGACCATGGAGGCCACACCTTCTGAGGAGCCGTAGACACTATATACCAACAGATTTCGCTTTGGCCCCTACTGAGATAAGTGTACTTGCAAGTGTCCGACACTTGGCGCCCCCCAGAGGTCGCGTTCCGTCCTGCAAAAGCACAATCAAAGTCACACGTCTGAGGATAGCGGCTGGGAACACTAATGATGTAGTTTGCGGCCTTCAAAACAAAGGGGCTGATTGGCCGCCAAGATCTATGTTTACCTGGAATTTTTCAAGTTTATTGGGATACAGTTCCTAATCCCCCCAAAAATTCAGATGGAAAAATTCTGATTCAAATTAAACAATAAATATGCAATTTATGTATCATATTTTTACGACCAAAAGACGTGCTATATCAAAGGGCGCAGCACCAGTTGAGGGTGTGTTGGAGTTGAGTCACTGTGGAAATGAGAAGTAGTTAGTAAATCAACCTTTAAAAGCCAAACTTACTGCAATGCGTGATCGTTTTTTGTACTCAAGAAGAAAAGGGTCAAATAAAGACTCAACAACTGATTAGAGTTTCGATATTTAGTTTCTTCAATTTCTGGAGTTCAGGAAATAGTACAAAGACAGATATCTGGGCGGCTTTTTCTTAATCTCACGAGAAACTGTACTCAGGCGAGCACAGTCGAAAAATGTGCGCCATCTTTCAGCCCAGCTTCAGTTTTTATAGGAGTTTTTTTCTGTCAAGGGTAATGTAGGTTGAATCGGTCGCCTTTGCTCCCTCCCACGGCACGGGTCCACGTCCAAGCGAAGGTCCTCCCCAGGTTAGTCGTCGTCTGGATGGTTGATTCCCGTCTGGTTCCCAAGACTGGCACGCCAAGGCTGGCCTTCTCCGGCGGGCAGTCTCTCCGTCTCTATCCCCGCTGGCATTCCCCTGTAATCTTGTCGGTGTACATGCGTGCGCGTGGATGTGGATGTGTGTGTGCAAGTGTACGTGTATGTGTATGTGCCTTATATGTGCGTGTGTATGTGCATGTGTCTTTGCAAGTGTACGTGTGTGTGCCTGTGTATGTGCGTGTGTATGTGCGTGTGCTCCGATCTCCAATTGTCTTTCGGAATGTATTTTTTGCTATAGCGTCTTTGTGACACCTCCAGTGCCCAATATGGTATGTTTGCATCTTCTACAGCCAATGTGGAGAATGTGCTTTGTCGTATTTGTCCATGAAGTGCTGTAAATGTGAGTGCAGGTCATGGAAATGCAACGTGTGCAAGTTTGACTCACTACTGAAAATTTCAATAAAGCTCACACATTTAAACTAAGTACCATCAATTTAGCATATGAGAATAATATAATAAATCAGTAAACATCAGGACTACAATACCAGTCATTCTTCTTACCTATGTTTCAAGTTTCATTTGATAAATGCTTCATGTTTCATCAATGTTTAACATATTCAGTAAATATGAACTTGCTAAATTAAATAATTAACATTCTGTCCCATAAGTGTTTAAAATAATGCCAGTAATTGGAATACTTGCTTATCGCCACATTCTCCACGTGTCCGGCAGTTTTAAAATGGCTCTTCTAATCGTAGAATCCACTCGCAGCAACTTTCACGTCTCTCTTGCAAGGAACACAGAACGAAAATTGAGGCCCTTTTTTTGAGGATTTAATTTTTCGTTTCTTATTTAGCGGGTCTCTCATACTTGCTTGCTTGCCTCGACTTTTTTTACTGAATGTTTCTTCGATTGCAACACTAACACAAGCAGCAGAAATGCAGACGGTTAAGGGCACATGCGCATGTCATGCTTTATCAAAAATACCGAGCTTTCACACATGTGGACGTTCCACCCACAGGAAGTGAAGGGTCAGCAGCTTACTGTCTTCTCAAAAGCCTGCGTAAACTTTTTTTTTCATTCTTTTATTTTTTTTGCCCGTACAAAAGTCGGTATACGGCGTACATGATTTGAAATGCTAAAAAAACGTACAAAATATGGGGAAAATGTATAAGTTGGCAGGTCTGGTAATACAATCCTTCAGGTGCAATTTCTGTCTTTAATGCTTGCTAGCTCGCGCATGCTAGCTTGCGCATGCTAGCTCCCACATGCTAGCTCCCTCATGCTAGCTCCCGCATGCTAGCTCGCGCATGCTAGCTCGTGCATGCTAGCTCGCACATGCTAGCTAACAATGAAACAAAGAAATAAAATTAACACCAAACATGCATCTCTCATGTCATTCATATCCCCCCCAAAAATAAAAATAACACAAAAAGATTACTGATGCATTCTGGGAGGCTCAGCCTCAGCCAATTAGATGGCTGATTAGAGAGACGTGAGTGGTGTGCTTTGGGCAGTGTGTGCTTTTTTTTTCTTTGCAGTTTGTTGTCTAAACCTGTGATGTTTCTTGCTTGCAATAACCGGAATGATAAGACAGACTCGACATTGTGTACAGCTGCCCCTTTGTCCAGCTTTCTCTTGCACCATCACCCAAAAACATATTCACATAATGTATTTGTCACCCTCAATTTGAAGCGTGGATGTGTCAGACTTTGGCCTGCAGGGTGTGCTGACATGCACTCTGCAATCAAGCTCAATGGTCGAGAAAGTTGCTCAGGCGCAACGCATGACAAGGCGCCTCTCGTTTGTTTTGGGGGAAATTTGCGACTTTAAAGTGGGCCTTATAGTCGCGAAAATACGGTAATTCAATAATTCAGTTTCAATTCAATAATTCAGTTTTCATTTCAGAGATTCAGTTTTCATTTCAAAGATTCAGTTTTCAATTCAAATATTCAAGTTAAGCAATTCACATTCAAATCGATAATACTCAGATTCAGTTTCGAGTGGCACAAATATCAGCCCTTACTGGAATCCATTGCTCGTCCTAGTGGCACCCTAAAGTTGCCGTATGTAGGTCTGTCACTGCGTTTGAATTTTTACTCGGCGAACTGAATGTGAGTATATGTATTGAATTTTTAGTGAGGTGCACTTTTTTTTGGAGGAATTAAAAACACATTTTACGATCTTTAATTCGTTTTCAAGTTTATTTGGTACAGTTCCTAACAAAAAAATTCAGATCGAAAAATTCAGATTCAAATTAAACAGTAAATAGAGAATTTATGTACAGTAAATATACAATTTATGTAATTCAAATAGAAACAAACACAGAAAAAAACCCTCAGAAAAACAGGGAAAAATTACTCCAGAAAAATGAAAAAAAAAAAACTTAAAAAAACAGGAAAAAATATCACTCCGAAAAACCCAGGATTTTATGGTTATATTTCCAAATCTTCCTGAATCTCTTATATCAGAGGTACAGTATTCAAACATGGAGCAACCAGGCTAAAGTTGTGACTCTAAACTGTTCAGGGAGTGGTGCGCCTTTCGCCCGTAGTCAGCTAGGATAGGCTCCAGCACTCTACTGTACAGCAGGGCTGGGCAAACTTTTTGTTTGGCGGGCCACACTGGGTTCTAAAATTTGACAGAGGGGGCGGGCCAGGAGCTCTTTTTGAAATACATTTGATTTTAAATAAAAGTGAACAAAAGCATTACAACAATATATGTGTCTTTGAAAAACCACAGTATTTCGAAAATAAAACATTAACAAGGTTTATTCATGAAATTTTTTTCAAGTTCGGCAGGCCAGATTAAAACGTTTAATGGGCCCCCGGGCTGTAGTTTGCCCACCACTGCTGTACAGGATAAGCGGTATGGATAATGACATGACATGACATTCTTCCAGACAAATGTGAATGCTCCTCCTCACAAACCAGGTGAAAGTTTGGATATGTACAGTGCCAGAGCTGGGCAGTCTGTCCCCAGGGTGAAATGGTCTAACCCTCTGCCTGGCCAGATCCCCATTTTTGGGGTGGGTTGCTAGGTGACAAATTTTAAAAAAGGGTTTAGTTAAGCAACGCCGGAGGTGGATTTTCCCACGATCATGGACATAAAACACCTGTAGATGACTCCTCTATGCACCTTCAACTTCCCCCTTTGACTGCATTGTCTGGTGCTTTGCCCTTTAAACCTTTACTAATGCAGCTCAGAAGAAATCTGACATGCCTGCTGCCGTATTTCAACATCAGTGGCCCCTCCGTCCCTCCAGTCTGGCACTGTTTCCTCCTCTTGTAATGTGTTAACACCTCTGGTAGCTCAAGCCAGGCCTGTTTCTTCTTTGTGCTCCAGATGTGCAATTCACCCTCCTAAGTACTTCAAGGACTATGTGCTGGATTGAATTGTTCCTCTGTGTTCACGCTATTGTCAATTAACTGTTTGTGAAAGGGGCATGTTTCTTTTTGTGAGAGAGGGAAGAATATATGGTTCATAAGTTAGTCAGAATTTATACTATTAGGTTTAACAATAAAATACATTTAAAGTTAATTCATATACTTAAGTTAATTTGTTAAAATATATTATTTATTCATATTTGCAGATTTAACATTTGTATATATTATTTGTGTTGTGCAAGCATCTGAGTTCATGTGTTTAATTTGTTATACTCATTCACCTGTATTACCTAAATTATGCAAGCTCCTGATTGGTTTGAGTCAGGTGGGACAGTGTGTCAGGGTAGCTGCCATCTAATGAGTAAAAGCGTTGCTTACTGTGGTGTGATAACGGTGTTAATAAATTTGACCATGTGATGGACAATTCATGGGCAAATATGAGCCAAACACCTTCGGAGTATGATCAGTCTTGCCTACTTTCATAGAGGAGCTGTGACTGGTGATAGGCTCATTGGTTTGCGTTAAATTAGGGGCAGGAAAGCATAGCATTCTTGTCACCAGGAGAAGGCGCGTCTCATCCTGCTGCATAAAAGAATAATTCTGTCCGCATCCCTTTCTCATTTAATGAAGTGGTCCTTCAACCACCAATGAACACTCACTGACTAATCGTTTAGATTTTTGAAAAGAAATGTGAAATTTACCACATTTGGACGTAGGTTTTGGCCCGACGCCAGTGAAAAGTGAATCTTGCCCAGTCTCTTGCAATCAACATCACGATTGTGTCAATTTCAATTTATAATACAGAATTTTTCATCCAACCATAAGCGCCGGTCTACATCAGAACATCCCTCCAAAGTACACTGTTATTTTGACAACGTGACTCATCAATTTGACTGTCTTATCTGTACACAATGACATTGTTCTGGTGACACTTACATGCAGTGACAGAATTATTTACTCTTGGAAAATGTACGAAGGATTTTGAGAGAGAAAATGCTTTTTGCCGGAGAACCATGGTGTTTTGCTATTGGTACTCGATTAAGAAATGCACTCACTGTTTTGCCAAATTCATTTCTGAGGTGAAAAAAAAACAAGTATGAACCTTTTCATTGGTTGATTTGTCATGCCAGGTCTGACGTAAGTGGGGGATGTCAACTCAAATGTGGACTTGCTTTTTTTCTATCTTTCCTTCTCTTATTTATTTATTTACATTGTGCCATGACATTATTCTTTTGTACACAGAAACGCAACTACCAGGGAGGTGTGCGAAAACCGACATTATCGAGGAAGTGAACGCATCAACGTACACGCCCCTCTTTTTGCGTCATTGCCGCTCCCACAATGCAATGGTGTAATGTATGAACAGAGCGTCAAGTGCTGCTGATTTGATCAGGCCTTTGGTTCGCCAAAACATGTAGAACAGAACCATGAAGGCAGCCAAATGATAATGTTAAATCGACTTCAGTGCGTGAAAGTAAGTTTATACCCACCTATATTTTTTTATAGAGCAAAGCCGACGATCATGCCTTTGAAGGCTTGCTGTCTGACAACTAGTATTGTTTATTTCCCGTTAGCTTGTCGAGTGAGCCGCATGTTTTTTTTCACGTGTTTGTTTTTAGCTTTCTCGACAACGTATTCCGCAGAAAGTGAGCTCAAACCATCTTTTATAACACGAGACATGCGTTTTGCCATAAAATGTTTGTCTTGCACTCCAAAGTTAGTTATTGTGACGTGAGGCGCGCTCGTGTTTATGTTTTGAAAGTTCTGCTAACTTGACTGTTCTCAAATGCTGTTTGAGCCTTTTCCCAATCATGAAAACCGAATAAACAATTGCAATTATGTTTATACGGGTGTTGAATCTTTTTAAGGCGTGTTCCCCCACAATAGCTTGATGTAACTTTAAAAATCGCCCACTTACCGAAATCGTGTTCGAGCTTTGTGTTTGATAGCATGAATGATGTGTGTTGTGTTTTTGAGCACATACATTTTCCTGCAATATGATTTAATACTAAGTGTTGCGCAGTGTCGCTACATTAGTAACTAGTTCCCTCGGCGCCTTTAGAACTGTTACAGCAAATATAAAGAAAACAAATATTAATTTCCATAACTTTCAAGAAAAACTGAGCAGATTGTTAAATACTGCAAAGGGTCAGCCTATCCTATAACAAAACAATCGAAATGTGGCTCGCAGTTTAATGTCCCGGATGTGATTTTTAGTGTGTGCAGAACACAGGTTTTAGGGCTGGGTGATATGACTGAAAACTATCTCGTGTCATGTGGCATATCGGTCGATATCGATATATATTGATTTTTTTTTTTACTACGATTCGATTATAAAACGATTATTGAGACATCTATAATTGATCTGTTTTGATGAAAGATTCACTTGTGATTTTTAAAAACACTTTGAAGAAACAAAAGTTTAAATCATTCCCATTATATTTTATTAAATTGATGGAAATGTGTGTAAACTGTAAAGTTACAAGGCTTGTTCAATGCTGTAGTAAATACCCATTGACAAAAATTTGCTCTAGCAAAATAAATGCCATTTTATCCCAAAAAAAAACACCAGTTTCGGCTCTTCGACATAAAATTAGATAAATGACAGCAGAACTTTTTGTAATAATATGTGAAATTTATAAACGAGATGTTACCATGCATTTGACTTGTCCCCACCTTTTACCTTGACTTTCAGTGGTCTACCTTCTGGGCTTTCCTCTTCATGGTGTCAACATCACCAAAAAGACAAATTCTCTAGGTCCTGTGAAGTCAAACACGCAGTCTCATCCCAAAGTACGCAAATCTTCGCACAGTTCAGTGAAGGAAGCTGCACAGAGAGAGTATACCGACTCTTCTAAGTGCAACAAAGAAAACTACAGTTCCCCAAAAGATTATGTTAATTTTAAAGCGGAAGGTAAAGCTTCATTGGATATACAGGGAAAAGACGCTCATCAACGTTAAATAGACTGACTGGAAGAACAAGTTCTAGGGAAAGAGGGAAATAAATGTTTATTGGCCCAAATCCATTGTTGGGCACTACGTCTTTATTCAAGGGAGTGTTTTCCACAGACAACAGATCAGTTGTAAAGAGAGAGACCTGTTTTGCCTGGCTAGTACACATTAGGACCCAAGAATAGTTTCTCATTGGCGCTCCAGAAAATAAAAAGCATCATGGTGGGTTGGAAGAAAATTTTAGACTTTTAACTCTTTCCCACTAAATGTAGCCCTGCTAATAAAAGTGCTGTTTTTCTTTTAGCATTGAAAGCTGCAGCACTGATGCATCACACTGTTGAAGGGAGCACATCCGTGGGGCCAATGACAATGGAAGGATCGCTGACGGAGCAACAGCTCGGCCTCCGACAAGCAGAGGAACGTCTTTGCAGAGATTATATCCACAGACTTTTGAAAGTACAGCAATGATTAAATTGTTCATGTTAAGTCATTCACAAATTATGACCAATTTAAATCCTTGAATGAAATCTGAGTATCTAAATTCAAACATGATTTACTGAAATTGTACACACTTGTTTTAAGGCAAGTTTTGCGGGTTATACATTTATTAATCTTTGTTTTCACAGCAATCCCCCGAATACCCAAAATATCAATACATATGCAAGCTGTGTTCGGTTCATATTGAGCACATTCAAGCAGCGCACAAACACATAAAGGAGAAGAGACACAAGAAGAATATAATGGTAGGTGAATGCAACATTTTGTATGTCACTAAACACTCACCTCTTTGTCACGCTTCCATTGGAAAATCTTTTTTTCATTTAAGGGGAAACTAGATTAATGTAAAACTTTATTTTCATTCTAATATTTTAGGAAAAACAAGAGGAAAACGAACTGCGTGCCCTGCCACACCCCGATTCCTCGCAGCTAAGAGCCATTGATGCAGCTGTTCTGAAAGCAGCCACGCAGCATGGGATTTCCGAGGAGGACTTTGAGCATCGAAAGGCTGTGGTTCTTCGGATGGAGGACATCATAAAGAAACATCTCTCAGGTTGGAGGTCATTAAACAGCTCGGCATTGGCTAGACATTTTCTGTCAACAAACCCCTGCTAAAAATATGGAATCGCCAGGAATTTTTTAGAAAAAAAAACAGTTGACGGACATCACGCAAAACTGAAGTCATTTCAAATGGAAACTTTGTGATTCAAAGAAACACAAAAACAAATTAAGAAAAAACTGTTTGTAACAGTTACATTTTAGACAAGAAGAAGGAAAGAAATATAGAATCACACAATTTTGAGTTAGAAAAACAATGGAATCCGCCTTTAAATTTGCATTCCCAAAACTAAGACCTGCATCAGATTAGATCTGATTGTTAAAATGTCTTTGGCAGCGTGCAGGATTTCCTCTTCGTCATCTGAAGAGTATCGTACTTTTGGTTGCATTCCTTCCCATCTTCCTCTTCAGAAACATCTTCCTCTTGCTCCTCGTGAGTTATTGAAAATATCTCACCCAGGACTTTTTGGAGAGTGAAATGTCTATTCTTGGCTTCAGCAAAGAGCCAACTAGGAGTCATTTGAGTCAGTGTATCTTTATAGCCTCCAAACTGAATTTGTTTTTATAATGTCTGTTGTTTTGTTTGGTTTAGTTTGTTCTACCAATTTTCTTTCCTTGATTTCTTTTAGTGTTTTGTAAAGCCAGAAAGTTGCCATTTGAAATTTTTTGTTTTGTGTCATGCTGTGATTTTTATTTTATTTTTTCTACAAAAGTAAACCGTTGTATGGGCTTCCTCCGAGGCTGATTCCATAATTTTTGCCAGAAGTTGTAGCAGGAACTTTTTAGTTGGGGGCCGTGCCTTCACCGCTTTTCAAAAGCCCACATACATATTTTATGTCTGTTTGACACTGAAAAGTTATGCATGTTAATATATTCTCAATGTCTGTTTTCCTTATTGTCCAGCTTGCACTCTAAGCCTCTACGGTTCTTGTCTTACCCGATTTGCCTTTAAGACAAGTGATGTCAACATTGACGTCATCCACCCATCCACAGTAAGTCTGTTAGTTTCAGTAATAGAAACTAAGACCTCTTATACAGTCAATCATAATAGAAGACATGGCAATAAGTTCCTCATTTGCTTTTTTTACATAGAAGCCAGTGAAAGTGGGGTACTGTCTTAACTGTGTCCATTTAGAGTACGTAGTTACCAGTACAGTGAAACCCCGCTACTTCGCGGTTCACCTTTCGCGGGTTCAGCGCTTCGCGGGTCTAAAAAAATGTTCAAAAATGAAAAACTTTTTTGCCCGGGCACGATCGGGGTTCTCCATTCGCTCCGCTCCGCGGGGGCATTGTAGTTTCGCCGAGCGGCACGACTGGGCGCTGGAGCGGTTAGACGGCCGGCGTGCGCCGAAGAAGAGCGTGGGTGAAGAGGAGAGTGGACGAAGAAGAGCACGTTCCCCCGGGCACGATCGGGGGCGACGTTACGCGCGGTTCGGACCGTACCAGAGCTCCTGCCGGCGTGCGTGGCAGTTAAGCCGAAGAGGAGCACCTTCCGCCCGGGCACGAGCGGGGCGACATGTCACTCCGTTCGGGACCGTACGAGAGCTCCGGAGGAGGCCGGCCGGCGTGCGTGACAGTTACGCCGAATAGAAGCACCTTCCCCGGGCACGGGCGGTGTTTAACCGAATGGAAGCTCCGGGGGAGGGGGGCGGGCGTGTGTCACAGTTAAGCCGAATAGGAGCACCTTCCGCCCGGGGCACGAGCGGGGCGAAATGAAACCGAGTTCAACCGAACGGAGACACGCTTCGGGGGAGCAGGTCCGGCGTGCGTGACAATTAAGCCAAAGAGGAGCACCTCTTACGCCCGGGCACGAGCGGAGCGCGAGGCTGTCAGTTATGAATGAATAAATAAATAAATGAAGAATGCCACCTTTCATTTCACAGGGCACACCGGACGGCGTACCAGCAGGTAAAAGTCAAAGTAATTAAATAAATACAAAAAGAAGTAATTGAATAAATACAAAAATAATGGCTGGGGAATAAAAAAATAGTTTTAATAATAATTTGGTTTTTTTTGTTATAACATGAATTTCACTCTCTCTCTCTCTACCCGTATTCTATATGGTGTACTGTATACAGGGGGGTATACTGTATACCTGTATAGGTTTTTTTTTCGCATTTTTGAAGGGGCACCGCTACTTCGCGGATTTTCAGTTTTCGCGGGTGGTCTCGGTCCCCATTAACCGCGATAACCGGGGTTTCACTGTATTAATAGAATAAAACAAATAGAAAACTAGCTTTAGTTGTGTAGAGTAGACCATCCATTTTATATTCTACTAATCCTCTACTGTACGGTCTTGGGTGTTGCTGAAATCTCTCTATGGAAAGTAAACCCAAAATATTTCTTTACAATATGTTCTCTGATGTCTTGGATGGATGATTTGTCAAACCAAATGACATGAGCACCTTGTATCATTCACAATATTATGGATAACAAAAATAATAAGTTACACATAAAAATTATATTTAAAACAGACTTTATTAACAATTTCTAAATCTTTTACATTTTTACAACTTTTCTTATTCTATGTTGCTCAACTTAGACCAGCATGAGGTTGCTCACTCGGGTTCTGCAAGAGTTAAATTGCCTGAATGCCTGATAATTATTGACCAGATAATTATAAGTAAGATATGAACTATTATAATCTCATATTATCAATACATACGATAAAAAAAAAACTTGAATGAAAAAAAAATACAAATCAGCCAGCGATTTAGCCTGAGCACTCACAATTCAAATCCAAAGCACAAGAAATGTGAAGGGGACATACTAACCACTTGTGCACCATGCAGCAGAGACAGGCAGAAAGAAAGACGGGTAGATGGATAACTTCATCTGGTGAGGGGGGAAAGTAGATTTGGCCACTTCATAAAGTTTTTCAAACCTTTCCTCATGACCAGTTTGTTAATTTGTAAAAGGTGGAGGAGAAAGGTCCGCTTCACACACACACACAATAAAAGGACTGGTACAAACTGCATTATGCACTATAAAATATTATATATATATATATATATATATATATATATATATCCCCATCTACACTGGTACACTTGAAATTATAAATATATCCACACAATGTTGTAAAATGCATGTGTAGCATGCATATTGCCACTAGACACACATTGAATTATGTCAATGCATAGAGGTTCTTTGGATGTGTGAAGCTGCCATGGCTTTTTCTGTTATATGATACAATTTTGCAAGCAGTTGAAGTCTTAGACATTGTTTTTCAAAATGATTTTGCATCTAGATGACACAACCGGAAGTCCTGATTCAAGTGCTTGACATCCTCAAAAACAGCAGTAAGTCTCATTCAAACATGCCTTTCGTTCAGACTTATCAGTAAATAAGCTAATCAATTAATTTGAGCTTCATGACAATGGCTGTGAATATTTGTGTATGTATGTGATGTTTTAGTTAATTTGTAATAAAAACAAAAAAAGAAACGAAAAACAATTTAACTCTAATCTCTACACTTTTAGCTGAATTTACAGAGGTTGTGTCAGAATTTCATGCCAAAGTTCCTGCCATCATCTGTCGTGACATCATAAGGTCAGTGAGGGTTCAACCCATTACTGCCGTCTCATGTTTTTGATATTAAAGTAAAACATTGGTGATTCCGAGAGTGTTTCGTTAAAAGATTTGCTGTAATTTCTCGAGAATAATACATTGAGGTGTATAATACTAACAGGCTCCAGACTGTCCCTAAATGGTAGCTTATTTCTCCTATGCAAGTACATTTTTCATCCACTCACCCCTGCATGACCAGTAAATTGGAATAAAAAAATATTTATATATTACTCTTGTTTATTTTTATTAATGACAAACTGCTCCACACTTCAGCCTATTTATCATTGATATGAGAATATGAGTGGGACCTGAACAATTATTTCACAATCAACTACTGGTAACAAAAACGCATAAAACAAGGATTAACGACCTCCTTTAATTAAATTGCACTACTGCACCACGCAATGCATTCTGGGAACCATCCATTATCTGAGCCGTTTCTCCTCACAAGGGTTGCGGGCATGCTGGAGCCTATCCCAGCTTTCTACGGACAGAAGTTGGGGTACACCCTGGCCTCATGGCCAGCCAATCGCAGAGCACTCAAAGACAAACAACCGTGCTCACAAACACACTTGTGGCAATTCAGGGTGTCCAATCAACCTATCGTGCATGTTTTTGGAATGTGGGTGGAAACCGGGGAGAACATGCAAACTTCACACACGGAGGCCAGAGCCGAAATCGAACCTCTTCTGAAATATTATACCATTGTGCTAACAAGTCAGCCACATCGCCGCCCATCTGGGAACCATAATTATGCAAAATTGGTAGATATGGCCTGCGCGAAGTTGAGGCCCATTTAATCTTGGTTGTCACAAACCACATCCCTCATTTGTGGACGTCCTTGTTTATGCTCAGAAACTTTGTGTAGTTTCAAGAAGTATGTTCACTAAGAATTCTATTAGGGATGTGCAATTAATCGAAATTCGATTGCGATTATTACACTCAATGATTACAGAATTGGCATAATCATAATAAAAAACAATTATTTAAGGGATACATTGTTAGTCATAAAACTGTTATATAGAAAACATTGTTAAAATAGTACTCTTCTTACATCTAATACTATTGCGCGTATACATGAGTCCTTTAGAAATTGTTAATATAGATGTTATAACAGCTCTATGGCAAGTAAATGCATAGCAAATACATGTTTATACAAAGTAGTCATACTCAAATTTTTACCTTTGCTCCGTTTTTTTTAAATTTCAAGATAAAATAAATGTGACTTTTCTTAATCGTTTGAATAATCACAATTTAAATTTTTACTAAAATAATTGTGATATAATTTTTCATAATCGAACAGCCTGATGTTCTTCAATATACTTCTTTTGACTCACTTTTTGGCACCACAATAACTTAATTTTTGCTGCTCACCAATAATCATGACGGCTTTTGTCATGAAATCGGTTAGGGAGGGAAATAAGTGAACATCCGTAAATGAACAAAAATATATCTTACCCTATGTCAGTGCTTCTCAAATAGTGGGGCGGGCCCCCTTGTTGTGCATAATAACTTGCACTCTACAGTATAGCAAATAAATAAATGCCATTGTCATTGTATTCAGTGCATTCCAGGTTAGTATTCAGCATATTATGTCGTTATATAATTGATTTTTTTTTTTGCAATTATTTGTAAATCACAGTCTATTAAGAAAATGTCCAAAAACCAGCAACAATTATAAAACTGCTTTTACTTTTAATACAGCTAAAACTAAGGCAATAATTTCCCAAAATTAATTAAATAAAGTTGCATTTGACAAATTGATAATTAAATCTGACGTATTTGTTTTTTTTTTTTCACAATTTACAGTGGCTTGATTTGCAGAGTGAGTGCAGGAAATGATGTTGCTTGTCTCACCACAAATCACATGGCAGCCTTGGCTAAAATGGAACCTAGGTTGGTTCCCTTGGTGCTGGCTTTCCGGTACTGGGCAAGGGTGAGTACACAAATGACAAAGCTGTTAAAGTATGAAATCATAAATTGACTTTACTGGACTTCACTGAATCTTTGAATATGTTAATTGAATTATTATTTTTTCTCAGTAATGTGGTGTCTACCTTTTAACTTTTTCTGCCTTAAGTCAAAAAATGACAGTTGACTTTAATTCCATAGTATTTTAATTGTTCATGTATTCTTAACGTTGTGTGGTCCCTTAACATTTATTGAGGTGCCTGAAAAGTCAACTGCTTTGTCATTTATCCGCAGCTGTGTCACATTGACTGTCAGGCCGAGGGTGGAATCCCTTCGTATTCCTTCGCGCTCATGGTCATCTTCTTCTTGCAGCAGAGAAAAAAGCCAATCCTCCCCGTCTACCTGGGCCATTGGGTATGTTTTGTTACGCATAACTTGGTACCGCTACTGTCCTGTTGATTATAAAAATGTCTCAGCCACAGCCAGAGCAAAGTTCATCATGCATATTGCAGCTTTGTGTATTTGGCTTTTGTCCACATAGCTGACATGGGTCCTGTTCTATCTGTCCAGAGCAGGGGTCACCAACCTTTTTTAAAACTTGAGAGCTACTTCTTGAATAGTGATTAATGCGATGGGCTCCAAATTTGATGTTCACTTCTGAAACACAGAATTTTCTCCAATTGTTTACTAATATTTTTACTGTAGGACATTATTAATGATAATAAAAAAAACACAAAACTGAAAAACGTTTATTCAGTTATATTAAACTGACAAACCTCGCCCAGATTTGCAGTAATCAGGGGCACCTTGACAACAACCCCTGACAACCATGCCAAAAGTCTCATGTGCACCATTGGTTATTACTACATTATGATATGGGTGGTTTTCAGAATGTATGGTCCACATGAATGGTTAAATGCTGACCTTCATTGAGAGTGAATATTTTCTTCCCTTTCCTGTCAAACACCAGATTTCATTGCTTACAATATTACAGGCATACTGCAGAGATGAAACGGACAACTTGACTGAGATTTGTGCTTTTCGTTTGTGACTGTGTTTGAGTGGTGAAAAATAGCCGTTGTAACTACTTCCTCTTCATGACATGACAACACACCAATGTGATTAGGAGCCCTTTATAACATTAAAATGCATCCCTTTGAAAAAAAACCAAACAGTTTTTACCAATAAACTGTCAGAATATAAATGCAACACAATACTGTATTATCAAGTCCCACGCTGTCCATAGTGTGGAAATGCGTTGCCAGAAAAAAATTGTTTCCTAGTGTGTCCACATTAGGGTTTGTCGATATTTCAGTTATACTGTATCCTTGCGGTTTCTAAAAATAGCAACGGTGTCACACATGCATGCAGCATATGTCAACCTAATATGATATTCAATATATTTTTTGATAGCGCATACAAACGTGCAGTTGTGTTTTCAACTCAATATTGATATCACAAAATTAAACTAGTAGGCTAGAATGTTTCTTGTACCTGCACGGGGACTCACTCTATTAGTCACATTACGCCCACGAGACTACAGGAGACGGGAGCGCGTTCAAAAATTCGCTGTGACGCTTGTATACTACTCTGGAGTGGAGTGCGCTCAGTTCCCATTCATTTACAAACACAGTGTGGTGTCCCAAGTCAGAGGACCTAGAGCACGCACTGGCACTCCGGTTTTGATGCACTTTGATGAACCGAACCTTGGCGGGCCGCACATAGAAAAAAAAAAGTGTGATATTTCCTGTTTATTATTCGAGGCTGAAAAGTATTTCAGCTTCTCTCCATTACATCGGACTCTTCATGCATGTCTAGATACTAATTTTCTCTGTCGCATTACGCTAATCTAATCTCGTTGCACACTTGAGTACAATGACAATAAAGGGATTTCTAATTCTAATTCTAAAATTAAACCCACGAGCTAACAAAATGAGTAAAAAAGGCCATACAGACGCTACATTCAGACAAAATATGGCGTGCACCAGTCTGTGTTAGCCCAAAACCTTCAGGCTTAAAAGCCTGCAAAAACAGGGTTTTAGGGTTAGTTAAACTCATTTTAAATGGTGACAGGTGAATGCACGCTTGCATTTGACCAAGGGTTGACATAAGCCAAATCCCATTATTCCCCCTCCCCCTTTAACTTGGGGAGGTGAAGACAAAGGGTGAAAAAACAATCCCCCAAGGAAATTGGAACACACTAGATCCGCTACGCCATCACTTCAAGCCGCGTGGAGGTTGTGTCTTAAGCAGACGCGACATTACTAGATTACATTATTGATTACGCAAAGAAACAATGAAAAACGGATGCCCAATAATTCAGAAGCAGCATAGCCTCGATGCTATTAGCCCCGACCGCGTGCCAGCGAACGATAAGCAGCAATTTTTGAAACACAGCTGATTACAATCACCTACAAATATCTAATGAAATCTCACGTGTTAATAAATCTTTTTGTCTTGCCATTGAGAATCAACAGTACTATACTTGCTGGCTTCTAGCATTGTTGTTTGGTCTGACAGCCAGTTCTACCGAGAGCATTTCAACCCACAACTCAAAACATGTAATTGTAGCAAAATATAGAACATCCGACACTTCTATCGAACATGATATATTACATACTTTTATATATTTCACGCTTCTTCTCGTTCGTTGATGTCATTTCTGCAAACAAACGGTATCTAGAATCTAGGGAGGTCGGAGTGTGACTGCGTGCAGCATATGTTAACCCAATATGATATTCATTATATTTTGTCTCCGTGCTGTAGGGCCATATGCCCATTGTTTGTATTTCAAGATGGAAGGGACAAGATGAGCTGTAAAGAGTGCTATTGGGATTGGGCCTCAGACTTTATATCCACTGTCTAATTGTAAAGAAAAAGAAATTTACCACTTGTTTTTGTATAAGTTAATGACAATAAATGTCAGTGGGGGGGGACGTTAGCTATCGGGAGAAATTAAGTAAATCCCAGAAGAGGGAAAAAAAAAAGAAAACTTGTGTATGGTGTAAAAAAAAAAAAAAAAATGAAATCTGAAAGTTGATTTCATGGCTATATCAGCCAGCCTTAATGTATACTCTATTGATATTCAACGTTTTTATTATTGTTTGGGTTTATGCTTTTAGATTGATGGCTTTGACGTGAAACGTGTGGACGAGTATCATCTGACTGTAATCCAGTCAGACATGTATGTGCAATGGGAGCATAGACCGAGATCCGCAGATGGACAGGTTGAGAATCGAAATGATGCTAAGGAGGAAGGCAGCTCAAAATCAGAGCGCAGTAAACCCGATAAGGCTCAGATTTCACATGGCTTGGTGAGTCTGATTTGTGAAGATATTTGTGATGTTTGTTAACAGAAGTTCAGAGCTTTTCACTTATTTTTGCCAGTTTTGAACATCTGTCTAAATTGACCTCTTTCAAGGCTCGGCTGACATTTGAATTGAGTGAAGATGTGTCACTGGGACAGTTATGGTTGGAACTCCTGCGGTTCTACACTCTTGAATTTGCGTTGGAAGAATACATTATCAGCATCCGTTTAAAAGCAGTACTCTCTCGGGAAATGAAGAACTGGCCTCGTCGCCGGCTTGCTATAGAAGGTGAGTGCCAAAGTCCATATATCTGCTAAAGCAAAAAAGCAAAAACTGACTCAAGCCTCTGTTTCTTTCACCAAGATCCCTTTGCCTTGAAGCGGAACGTTGCACGAAGCTTGAACAGCCAAATGGTGTTTGAGTATATACAGGAGCGGTTCCGCACAGCTTACAAATACTTTGCATGCCCACAGAAAGAAGGCAGGATGGACCAGAAAAGCAAGATGGCCGGCAATCAAGGGTCAAAGTTGTCCCGATTAGAGAAGGAAGCTGTATCAATCTGTGTTAACAGGATTGAGACTAACATAACTAAGTTTCCTGATGAGAACATTCAAATGACATTCCAACAATCAAAGGATGATGGTGAAATTGTGAGCGGCAATAAAACTCGGTCAGATCTGTCCATAGAGGAAGATGAGAAGAAGCTTGATGGCAGCCTCATGCTTATGTCTCTCAGCAAAGAGAACAAAACCTCTGAACACTCTTCCCTTTCCATAAATGGCTTACTGCATGAAGAAGTAAAGGGTGAGGATGAGGAACACTGTTTTTCTGAAAAAGAGGGAATCGTATCATCAGAAGAACATCACTATATCTTTGATAAGATGATTTTCACTGGCGGGAAGGTAATAAAGAAAGACCATTATGTTTTTTCCACAATGACCATTTGCAAACCAATCGTAAATTGCTATATTTCTGTGGTTTCAGTTTTCCCTTGTATTTCTTTTTCAGCCTCCAAATGTTGTGTGCAGTATTTGCAAACGAGATGGTCACCTGAAAGATGAGTGTCCCGATGACTTCAAGAAGCTGGAGTTGAAGCTTCTGCCTCCAATGAACAACCATTTCAGAGAGATCCTTGATGGGCTTTGCAAACTGTGCCACTGTGCGTATTTGTGAGTTTTCATAGAATTTCATAGTTGTCCCATTATGATTTCATTTTACGCACTGCATGCTAACTAGCCTGCTAACTCATGAAGGGAAAACATTAACGCAAATAGTCCTGCAGCTTTTGTTCCCCCGTGTAACTCTTAATGAATGAAAAGATGAAAAGATCATGTCTTCAGCTTTTATTTTCAGGTATTAACTAACTGTACATCTGCATCTGACACGCTGCTGTTTGAACTCACTCATTTTTTTATGTGAACAAAAGTGTATAAATTACAGGTGTGTTTTAACATTGCCTATCAGCACTACAACCATCCGGAATGTTCTTAATAAGAGCAAAACAATTGATATCCTTAGCCGCACTGAAAGGTAGCCCAAGGAGAAAAACAACAGTTGACAACAGGAACTATGCTGAAAGACTGGGAAAGAACCACAAAAGAGCAATGAAAAAGTTTGGTGAAGTCAGTAAGCCGTATTATTGACACAATTATAGCAAACTAAGGATTTGAATGTTGTCTTTTTCCCCTTAGATTATGTAAGTCTTTCCATTCCATTTGTTAATGACCTTTCGTTACAATATAATGCTGTCGTTGAAGTTGGGTATCTGATGCAGATGGGAATCCATGGGAATAAAAGCTGAAATGTTTTCTTTTGTTTCATAGTAATGTTTTGTCAAACCCAAATGTTTTCGGTCTACAGAAAAAATTGGCCTCAATGCTCTCATTGGAGTGACGTGAATATTGCTTCCGTTAAGCGGCGTACTGGCAACTCCCCCAAAAATGTTGAGGGTGGGAAAAAATACAGCCTAACTTTTTCGAGTTATTCACATTGTATCAAGAGAGAGTAATGTATTTTTTTGCACTTCAAATTTGTGAAAATAACAGACATAGGGACTGACCAGTAGTATTGATCTGCGTAAAATCCTGATTCTGACCTACCTGCCACGACCTTATAACCTGAGAGATGGGCATTTCCTCCCAGGGACGAAGAGACCGGATGGATGCCCTTTTTTGGGACGGAGGATGAAAAGTTTTACAATCCAAAACAACTTAATTTATATACCACATTTCACAACAGCTGGGGCTGTAACAAAGAACTTTCTATATGGTGTAATATAAATTAAAAAAAGGGACTAAACAACTGAAAGTGTATTTTTGGCTGCCCTAACCAGGTCAAGCGCCGCATGTACAGAATTCAAATATGAATGAAATCTTGTAATGCTGTTGAGTGTATTGGCCCTTTTACTGAGAGAGCGAAAGAGCGAGACAGAGAGAGCGCGAGGGGGCAAAAACTCTGAAGCGATATGCATGGCTGTGAGAAGAAGCAATTGAGAGCCAAAATAAGCATCTTAAGTTGCGTTTAGTTTGAGCAAAAGCTTGAAGTGCAATAAATACAGCCATTTCTACAGTGGGACACAATCTGAGCTCATCTGTGAATTTGCTTATTTGTATGCTCTGTAACTACGGCTGCATGAAAAAAAGACAATGACATGATATATAAGTATAGAAAGTATGACATGATATATAAGTATATAAAGTCTTTCCATAATGTAAGGGTACCATTATGCAGTAGTACCACCCAATGACATCTGTGCAACAGTAGGAGAGTCATAAGAACGGAGTTAAAGTGGTCAGTGGTGCGATATTTACAATTCTATGACAGTGGTGCATATAATGCAGGTCATAAGTGCAGCATTTCTTATGTGACCATTAGCTGTAATGCAGCTATGGGTGTGAAATTATGAAGAAAATTGTTGTTTTCTATAAAGTGTCAGTGCTGTGGAGTATGACCAATGACCGTTGTTCAACTATGTAGAGAGCTGAAGCTTTAATTATCTGTGTGGTAATAATCTCCCACAGGGGTGTGCAAAGTTGGCAAACACATACGTAGGGCCACTATAGAGTTTGAGTCCACTGTTGAGGGAGTTAATGGTGAGAGGGGAGAAGTTGTTTGAATGTCTTCTGGTTTTGGCATGTATAGTTCGATAGTGCCTGTCTGATGGGAGGAGCTGGAAGAGGTGATGGCCAGGGAGGTTTGTGTCCAGGAGAATTTTCCATGCCGTTGTCTTTGTTCTTGAAGTGTGCGCGTCCTCAAAATTGGGTAGAGGAAGCACTGATGACTTTTTTCCGCTGTCCTAACTTTTTGTGACTGCACAAAACCTAACTGATGGAGGAATACAAGTCAGATTCTATGACTGCTGTGCAGAAATGTCTCAACTCCTGTGACAGGCTGTGCATCCTCAGCAGCTGCAGGAAATACATCCTTTGCTTTTTCTGGATAGAGTTGATGTTGGGCTCCCCTTTCAGGCAGGAACTTGAAGGACTCGACGGTGGGCACAGGGCAGTTGGACAATGTTAGGGGCAGCTGTGGTGAAGGATATTTCCTAAAGTCCATCTCCCCAGTCTTGAGCGTGTTCAGCTTTAGGTGTTGACTGCACAAAGTGCACTCCACTCGTCGGCAAATGTCAGTGTTTTGACAGGTGGGTTCGTTGAGGTGCAGCCGTTAGTGAGGGAGAAGAGAGGATGCATCCTTGAGGGTCCCCAGTAGTGGTACGTGTTAATGATGATGTCGCCCCCAGCCTTACCTGTTGTGTCCTGGCTGTCAGGAAGCTGTGGATTCACTGGCAGATGTCGGCAGACAAGCTTGGAGGAGTGGGGTAACAGAATGATGTTATTGAATGCAGAACTCAAGTCCACAAACAAGATCCTTGCTTAGGTCCCTGTGCCTTTGAGGTGCTCCAGGATGTAGTGCAGCCTCATGTTGACTGCGTCATCCACCTACCCGTTTGCCCGGTAGGCAAACTGAAGGTCTAGTAGGGGTCCGAAGAACTTCATGACCACAGATGTCAGAGCGACAGACTGTTAGTCATTCGATCCTGATGTTGCACATTTCTTTGGGACGGGGATGATGGTAGACAGTTTGAAGTAGGATGGGACCTCATTCAGCTCCAGCGATCTGTTGAAGATCTGTGGAAGACCAGAGACAGCTGGTCAGCGCGGACTTTAAGGGGGAGGGTAAACACCCCATTCGGCCCCGCAGCCTTGTTGGTCTACTGCTGCTCGAAAACCCGTCACACGCTTTGTTCGTGGATTGCCAGGGCCATGTGGAGAGCGCGTACCTGTTCTTATCACTACCCTGCATAGAATTTAGTTTATAAAATGGATTAATTAACTAGAATTGTAGGTTTTTAAACCAGATTCAATGCATTTTTCATGTTTTCACTACAGCCAGCTATATATTACTCCTGCCCCCTGTCAAGCCTCTCCATATTAGTGAATCACAAGAATAACTGATTTTTTCCAATGTTGTAGATGAATTGGCACCCACACATGCTGAGCAGCAGAAGAGAGAGCAGATCCTTGCCAGTCTGGAAAGGTTCATAAGGAAGGAGTACAATGGTAAGAACAATGACAACATGCTTAGTAGATAGAAATGTTAGAAATCTTTCAGGGTGAACCAGTTCATTTTCACAGAATCAGACCCATACATATTAGGACATCTGTCCAATTCTCATCTTTCTGGCTGTAAACACCACCACAATAGGTTTGAAATGAAACGAACAAAATGCGCTTTGACTGCAGACTTTCATTTAGGATTATCTACATCCAAATCAAGTCCATGGTGTCGGTGTTCCAACATTTCTTTATATGTAACAGTGATTCTGTGTCCAAGACCACTTGGGTTTTGAACCTGTTCCGTCACAGGCTGGTAGTCATGTGCACTGACCCCTCAGCTAAAAGACCAGGCCGTTAAATCGCCAACCAGCACCCTCTTTTGAAGGCTGCATGGAGTGAGGTATTGCTAACGTATTCTCGTGCATTGCAAGCTGGCGTCCTTTACGTATACAGCAGATTCCTAAAACTTTTTAAGGGACTAAAAGTACATAATGGGACAAATGAAACGTTTTAATATTTGGTTGCAAATCCTTTGTATTGAGTCACAGCCTGAAACGCAAATCTTACATGACATGGGATTTCATCCCTGCTCATGCTCTGCCAGGCCTTCTCTGCAACTGCCTTCAGTTCCTGCTTCTTCTTGGGGCATTTTCCCTTCAGTTTTGTCTTGAGCAAATGCAATGCATGCTCATGCTTGGCCATTGCCTTACATCTCCTTCTTTGCCTTTCAAAAGTTCTGGTTGCTTTTGCAGGAAGCTTTTTTCCATCTGCAGTTAAGCACCTTTAAATGAGTGAAACATTTGGCCGAATATGAGCGGATGATATTGCCCGGAAAATTCATAATTCATCCTACTGTTTTTGTCAGCAATCACATAATCAATAAATACATGGGAACCTGTTCCATTAGCACGTACTTTGATGTCCCTTTGCGTTGGTAAAAGGGAAGCATGCGTACAAACTGTTATACGTAATTCACACACCGGTCACCTGATTTGGATAGAAATACCCTCAAATCAAAGCTGAAAGTTTGCTGTTAAAACTCATCTTGTTTGTTTCATTTCAAATTAATCATGGTGGTGTTTAGAGCCATAAAAATGAGGGTTGTATTGATGTCCCAATATTTATGGTCCTGACTGCATTCCGCAAACTAAAATCATACTAATAACGAGCAAAACTCTCTTGGCAGTTCAATCAAAACTGAACATCATTGTAAAGACAGAATATTTGACACAGTTTGTGTGTTAGATATAATTAAGTGGTAATTCTGTTGTGGATTGTTGTATATTGCTATCGCTTTGAACATTATGCTTTGCGGCACAAATTTTTGTAATGCATGTGACTCTGCAGATAAAGCTCAGCTGTGTTTATTTGGATCCTCCAAGAATGGCTTCGGTTTCCATGACAGTGACCTTGACATTTGCATGACTCTAGAGGGTCATGAAACTGCAGAGGTACGAATACATACATTTACCAACGCATACGTCATTGCTGGGAGTAGAGATGTGTTGCTTCATAATCTGTGCTGAATTGTATTATCTGTACAGAAGCTGAACTGTAAGGAGCTCATCGAAGGCCTTGCTAAAGTCCTAAAGAAGCATGCAGGTGAATTAATATTTGATGATCAGTTCAGGCTGTGAGTTATGTGCTTCAAGACGCTGCATTACCCAACCGATTACATTTGCTCATAAATTATCGAATCCCTGCCTGCCACAAAAGTTTAGATATGAAATTCACAACTCTGCTCGTTATCATGCAGTTAAAAAAAGTGACATTAGCGGGCAGTTACTTTCAGTCTTGGACTTCAGCACCGCCAAGACAAAGAAAAACATCTTATGGACAACAAAAACAAATGACGTGCATTGGATTGAGAAACAGGTTTGCCATACTTACTGACCAGCAATCTTTGCTGCATCACAAAACTGGTGAAAATTATTAAACCGACCCTCTCAGCAAATGAGATCAGCTACAGGGCCACAAACACTGATTACAGGTGACAGTCTCATTTGAGTGTGCAGCAGAAAGCATCCAAAGGTTCTCTGTTTTCCTCATGACACTGCATCTGATATTCCTGAGAAGGTTGATAAGATCGCTGCTGAGCATTCGACTGTCAGATCGGATAATGACCGCAGACGTGTTCGTGTTTTGTTGTGCCGGTGTGTGCGACACTTGCACCCTGCGTGTTGTCCCGGTGGCGGGCGTGCCCAAACGAAGATCGATTGCACCGGCAATTTTTTTTTTTGAAAGGCAGATTACATGTACAATAGGAATGGATGTTAGAAATTTTTAACGTGTCTGACCACACGCTAAGAATTTCGTCCTGTCTCGTCTCGTCAACGAAAATTCATGTTCGTCACGTCATGTTTTCGTCATCAAAGAGCCACGTTTAGCTCATCATCGTCTCGTTATCGTCATGAAAAAAAGAGGCGTCAACGAAATATTTTCATCATCGTCATCGTTGACGAAAACAACACTGCTGAGTATAAATGCTTTTAAATCCAGGTTAAGAACCTTTTTCTCAAACCTTTGATTAAGGTCCTGAAAACATCATTTTTTTTTGCCTTTTTGATATTTTAGTAATCCACGTTTAGTTCTTTAATTTTAAATGTTTTTTTAGGTTTTCTGTTAATGTGTTTAAATGTTGTCAACCTACATTTTAGTAATTTTTTAAGCTACTTTTGTGTTCTCTTCTTTGCGTTTGAATGTTGGTAACAGCTGTTTTTTTTAAATGCTTATCCGTGTCGTGTCTGCTTGTGTGAAGCACATTGAGTTGTCGTGTGTATGAAATGTGCTATATCAGTAAAACTGCCTTGCCTTGCCTCGCTACTGTGGTGAGCACTGTGCTTGAACGGATTAATTAAACATTGGAAAGGGAAAATGGAAGAAAACATTACAAATATTTGAAAAGACAAATTCGTTTTCATGCCACTGAATTTGTTGTGATAAAGATCCCATAACGCTGATGTCATAACTCGAACCTTGCATAGATCACCATAATGGTTCTCATAACTTGTAATCTGACTTCATATGTTCTCCAATTTTGTTCCAACACAAGGGTTGAGGAACATCTTGCCTATTACAACAGCAAAAGTGCCTATTGTGAAGTTTGAACACAGGCAGAGTGGTTTGGAGGGAGACATCAGTCTCTACAACACCCTAGTGAGTGACAGAAACCGAATCTAGACGGTTTTATTCTTATTTTTGCCATTATTTTTGTAGAAATAGTAAAATGTTGTAAACCTCACTTATTTTGTGGTAGGCTCAACATAACACCAGAATGCTGGCTTTGTATGCAACCCTGGATCAACGTGTGCAGTTCCTGGGATATATGATGAAGGTCTTTGCAAAGGTATGTGAGCAATACAAAACTAAGCACATTAGAGGGGAAATCAACCAAATGTTTTTTTTTGTTTGTTTTTTTTTGCAAGAATACGGTATTTGTAAGATATAGTGAAAATATTTGAATTAACATTTCTGAAATAAGAATTAAACCATAATTCGTCAACTTTCAGGGCCATGTTGTACATTAACATAATAAATGATCAGCTTGTTACCGAAGACTGAGTTTTTATAGAGGTTCACATTCAATTCACCTTTAAATAAGAGTTTAAATCGATGAAAAAGGCAAATAAAATTGTCAATATGAAGATGAAATGTCTTTTTGAACAATGTTGCTTGGGGCTGGACGAATCATCTGCCGATGGATGTTTTTGCATGTCAGAGCATTCACACATTACGCGCACACTCAGTGTCGCAATGCGTTCCCTCGCACTCTTGTTTGTGTTATCTTGTCACAACTCGACTTTTGTGCTCACAGCGCTGTGACATTGGAGATGCATCCAGAGGGAGTCTCTCATCTTATGCATATATCCTGCTGGTGCTTTACTTTCTGCAACAGAGGCAGCCTCCAGTCATCCCAGTCCTGCAGGAGGTACTAATTATCAATACCAACTGAATGTATTGGGTACTTAAAGGTGAAGATGAAAGTTTAGCATTATTTTAAAATTTTTTCCACATTCATTATTGATATCTTTTAGATCTTTGACGGAACGAGTGTTCCCCAGAGAATAGTAGATGGTTGGAATGCCTTCTTCTTTGATGATCTTGAAGATTTGGTGAGTCTTTATTACCTTTTGAACTTGAAAAAAAAACATTTCCCAAAAATGTTTAGTTCACTTTTATGTGGAAATTGTTACTACTGTCCACACAGCGCATGCGGCAGCATCTGTCTCAGGTGGAACTCAACACGGAATCTGTGGGTGAGCTATGGTTGGGCCTCCTGCGCTTTTACACTGAAGAGTTTGACTTCAAAGAGCACGTCATCAGCATCCGTCAAAAGAAACGTCTCACGACCTTTGAAAAACAATGGACAAGCAAATGCATTGCTATTGAAGGTGCTTTAAAGAAAATGGACGTTTAGCTAATTTAACATGCTTAAAACAGTATAAAGACCTGTTTGTACCGACTTGTCTTTTTTCCACTCAGATCCTTTTGATTTGAATCATAATCTCGGTGCCGGAGTTTCTCGCAAAAGTACGTATTTCTTACCCCTTAATAAAACATTGTTGAAATTTTGCTTCTGATAAACCAATGAACTATTTCAAGTGATTGGCTGCAGCTGCAAGTGGCTGCATTTTTTAATACCGTAAATGCATATTTATTACCTTCTTTTTACTCTTGCAGTGACAAACTTTATCATGAAGGCTTTCATTAATGGACGAAAGCTGTTTGGAACTCCCTTCTACCCGGTCCCTGGTACTGAAGTGGTATGTGTAAACACAACTGTCTTTAAATACATGATACCACTTACGTATTGTGTGTAGTGCTGTGAAAAAGTATATGCCCCCTTCCTGAGTTCAAATGTTTCATTTCATCAAACCAATTTTAATATCACACTGAAACAACACAAGGATAAATAAAATGCAGTTTCCAGATGCTGATTTTATTCACCAGGGTGCGAAAACAAAACAAACTTACCTGGCCCGCTGTGAAAATGTAATTTGCCCCCCTTTGTTAAATCACCAAGCAACTGTGACTCAAGATAGTTTTGGTGAAGCTGAGTTGAATTTGACAGGCAACACACAACCACCACCTTTGTTCAACCAAGAAATAACTAAAATAGAATCTGTTAGACAAAGTAGGCAACATGCCTGAACCAAAGAAATTCCATTTTATTTTTTTTTATTTTTTTACACTGTTGGAAATCAATCAGTCTGGAAAAGGTTACAAAGCCCTTTCCAAGACTGTGGGGCTCCAGCGAATCATTGTCAGAGCCATTATTCACAAACAGTGGAACAGTGGCAAACCTTCCCAGGCGTGGTGGGCCAACAGAGATTACTTCAAGAGTGGGACAACAACTCACCCAGGAGGTCACAAAACAACTTCGAAAAACAGCCAAAGAACTGCAGGCCTCGGTGTTCACAACTCCGCTACAAGAAAGTCATGGGAGGTTTCCCAGGGAAGAAACACTGCTGTCACAAAAGGACTCAAAGCTTCGTTACATATTTGCAAAAAAGTCTCTTGATAATCCTCAAAACTTTTGGAGAACTATTGTGTGGACTGTTGAGTCAAAAATTGAACTTTTTGGAGGGTGTGCAGCCCATTATATCCGGTGTAACAATTGCACAGCATCTGATATAAAAAAAAAACATGATGCCAGCAGTAATGCATGGTGGTGGCAGTGTAATGGTCCGGGGCTGTTTTGCTTCCTCAGGACCAGGACAACTTGCTGTGATTGGCAGAAAAATTCCTTCTGCTGTTTACCAGAAGATCCTGAAGGAGAACGTCCGAACTTAAGCGCTCTTGGTTCATGCAGCAGGACAATGATCCAAAACAACCAGCAAGTCCACCCCAAATGGGCTAAAAAAGAACAAAATTGACGTTTTAAAGTCCGGACTTAAATCGAATTGAGATGCTGTGGTATGATATTCAACGGGCAGTTCATGCTAGAAAATCCTTCAATATGGCTGGGTTAAGACTATTCTGCTAAATTGAGTGGTCCAAAATCCCTCCACAGCGGCGTGAAAGACTCATCACCAATTATTGCAAGTGTTTAATTTCCATTATTGGTGCCTAAGGTGGCAGAACTCGCTATTATGTTGAGGGGGGCAATTACTTTTTCAAATGGGGCCAGATAGGTTTCTATTGTTTGCCCCACTTGGTAAATAAAATCATTAAGAAACTACATTTTAGATATCCTTGGGCTGTCTCAGTGTGATATTGAAATTGGTTTGATGAAATGAAACCATTGTGAGTGATAAGTATGCAAAATCACATAAATCAGCAAGAGGGCAAATATTTTTCACAGCAATTTATGTATGTATGTACATTGGTGTGAAAAAGTGTTTGTCCCCTTCCTTGATTTCCTTTTTTGTATGTATGTATGTACACATAAATATTTCAGATCATCAAACAAATTTCAATATTAGTCAATAGGGGTGTAACGGTTCACAAAAGTCACGGTTCGGTACATACCTCTGTATGGGGGTTAGGGCTGGGCGAAAATTTACAGATACCAAAAAGTATTACAATGACTGACATAATTTTGCCCATGTCGGTAAATTCGGTGTCTAAAAAAAAAAGAAAAAGAAAAGTCTTTTCTGTCTGCGGCAATGTTCATGCCCCTTTAAGACGGCTACAGCGCGTGTAGTCACGTGACTCTACCCATCTGAACAAGAAAGTAAACAGAAGACGTGTTCGTAGCCCCCCGATTCAAATCAAGAAGCGGCTGACACGGCTGAAGACGAGGTACCGTTTGTTGAAATTGTTCCTGTCGCGCTTGTCCCGAAAAGAAATTCGACATCTGTCGTTTGGAAATGTTTTGAGTTCCATAAAGACGATGTTTGAGCAAAAGAACATGAACTACAAAGTGCATCGTAAGCCCCCGAAACAGCGCGTCCAACCTTTTCTTTTTCACCACCCACAACACAACCATGCTGTTGACTTGGAGCTTTGCAAAAAGTTCAAAGGGAGAAGCAAGGTTGGACAAGTGACAACAGCCCATAACGGAGGCGACACCATACGAGAGACCGTCTCAGAGGTGGACACAATAGTATAGCACATAGCGAAAGATTCAGCTCCTCTGGTTACAGTGGCGCGCACAGGATTTAAACGCCTCATGAAAGTAGCCGACAAGAGGTACAAAAATATTTGTCGCAAACCGCACTTCGCGATATGGACAACATCGGGACGGGAGCATAGATATGTCAAGCATTTTGCATCCACATCCGAGTTGTGGTCGAGTCGCAACATGGATCCCTGTTTGAGCCTGAATGTGCATTACATAGACGACAAGTGGCGACTGCGCACCGGAGTACTCGAGACGGCACATTTTCCTGATGAAGCACATGTGTTTATTTGGCATTGGCATTCCATTGACATTTTTTTCATTTTATTTAGCATTTTGTTTACAGGCGACTAGCTCCTTTGCACATGGCATTATTTATATTGTTTACAAGATACCTTTACACAAATCTAGGCCTTTGCAAATGGCATTACAGCATCTCGGCACAATATATTTGCAGAAAAAGATTTTGTGAGAGGTACCCTTTTTCTCCTGTTCTTTGTGACATTGTTCAAGTCATGCTAAGCAAGCTATTTGGAATGTTTATACAAATGATTTTTTTACTTTTCATTGAAAGTAATGTGTACCCGTTGGTCAATAAAAAAAAAGCTGTAATTATGCATTTCCTGCATTTATTTTGATTTTGGTCCACAGGAGGAATTTATCGTGCATTTCTCGTTATCGAGGTAAAATTGCTCCATTTATCGCGATCTTGATTTTAGGTCATATCGCCCAGCCCTAATGGGGGTCACGGTACGGTATTGGTTCGGTACAGCAAAAAGCCTCAAAAACATAAGACTGGGGTATTTTTTTCATTTAGTTTTAACAGATAGCTAGTAACAATTCAATTTGCTGTAAAACAAAAAACATTCCCTGTTATAAAAGCAGAGAATATAATAAAAAACAACTCGGGTTGTTCGTAAATAATAATTAAAAAAATGAACAGGAAAACACTCTTTCTTGTATGGATAGACTGATGTAGCAAATAAGGTCAGGACACTTGCCAACTAACAACTTTGGTAATTTCATTATAAAATAGGAAACATTTTCATTATTTTATATGACAGTCAACATAAACATTGAACATACTTTCCTTATATAATATATTTCAATATAGCCTGATGTCAAACAAAAAGTTTCACTCAGGATCTAAACTGAAAAGCATCACTTAAAAGTTCAGTAGTGCGTCATCACTTAAGCCGTCTGGTCTCACTTCCCCAGACTGCTTGAAAGTAGCGGGGATAAGTTGTTGGTGTTGGGCGGGTTACTTTTTTCTACTGGCATATCCGGGTGATGCCCTCTTACATGAATTTTGGAACTAGTACCTGCAACATACTGTGCGGAGGTCGAACAACACAGACACGCAGTTTGCGTTAGGTCCACCACTCCCAATTTGTCGCCGTTGTAATCAACTGGGAAACTGAAATATTCCGACACGGAGGATTTGTATAGGGCTGAGAAGGAGCTCTCAGCTCCATGTTTTCACGCACACTCGACACTTTTCTTCCTCATTTATTTTTTTATCTATTTCTTCTTCTAACAACAATTGTGGCTGTTGCGTGATCTCAGGCGTTTACTTTTTTTTTTTTCCTCAGATGTATTCGTCGTTTGACCGTGTGCACCGAACCGTGAAGTCTCGGTACGGGACGAATAGAAAAAAACATTACACACTTATACGTCAAAGATAACACAAGTAAACACAAAATGCAGTTTTTAAAGGAAGGGCTTTATTAATAAAGGAAAGGGGAAAAAATCCAAACCTACGTGGTCCTGTGTTTGCCCCCCCCGTTAAAACATAACTGTGCTTTATCATACCTGAGTTAAATTTCTCTAGCCTTGATTACTGCCACACATTTTCGCAATCAAGAGTCTGGTAAAGGTTATAAAGTCATTTCTAAAGGTTTGGGAGTCCAGGGAACCAGGGTAAGAGCCATTATCCACAAACTACGTAATACATGGAACAGTGGTGAGCAGACCGTCCAAAATTATCCGAAGAGCGCAGCACGGCTCATCGAAGAGGTCACAAAAGACCCCACAACAACATCCAAAGAACTGCAGACCTCACCTGCCTCAGTTAAGATCAGTGTTCATGACTCCATAAGAAAGAAACTGGGCAAAAATGGCCTGCATGACAGAGTTCCAAGACAAAAACCACTGTTGAGCAAAAGGAACTTTAAGGCTCGTCTTACTTTTGCCCAAAAGAAATCCATCTTGATGATCCCCAAGACTTTTGGGAAAATGCTCTGTGAACTAACGAGACAAAACATTTCGTAATGTGTGTGACCTGTTACATCTGGCGTAAAATTAACATCATGCCAGCAGTAAAATATGGTGGTGGTAGTGTGATGGTTGGGACTGTTTTGCTACTTCAGGACCTGGAAGACTTGCTATGATTAATGGAACCATGAATTTTACTGTCTCCTAAAAAATCCTGGAGGAGAATGTTGTAGTATAAGGCCATCTGTTCATGACCTCAAGCAGAAGTGAAATTGGGTTCTGCAGAAGGACAATGCTCCAAAACATACCAGCAAGTCCACCTCAGAATGGCTGAAGAAAAACAAACTGAAGACTTTGGAGTGCTTAGTCAAAGTCCTGTGAATCCTATTGAGATGGTGTGGCATGACCTTTAAAAAGAGGTTCATGCTCAAAAACCCTCCAATGTGGCTGGATTACAACAATTAGACAAAAATGAGTGGGCCCCAAAAAAAGGGTGGCCCAACTAGTTATTTTAGGTTCAGGGGGCAAACACATTTTCACACAGGGGCATGTTGGTTTGGGTCTCATACGGGCAAAAAAATAAATAAATACAATCTCGGTCGCGTTTGCCTGCAGTGTAAACCTAAAATGTCAGACGAAGCACGGTCGTCGTAGGTCAAGCACATCGTAACTCGAGGACTTTCTGTGTAGCACAGCCTTGATTACTGCGAGCTGCAGCATATGCATTACACAGCCCAGGCAAGCCAGTCCACGTTCATTCAAATTGTCCCTCAGGACGTGTAAATCATGGTTTTGAAAGCCTCGCAGATCTACATCCTGCAGCAGAAGCTTGGTGCTCCACACGCTTAGTGACTCAAACCAGACCAATATCGGTATATTTGAGATCTTGTTTTGTTGCTATCGTACTGATAAATGTGATGTACTTTCTTAATATCTGCTTGATAGTTTATCTGTCCAATAGTTTCATCATTTATCCCGACAAAAAAACATTTGATTTGTAATGTTTTATTGTCTCTGTTGCAGGATTACTTCTTTGACGCAAAGGTTCTAACAGATGGCGAGTTGGCACCAAATGACAGGTGCTGTAGGATCTGTGGAAAGATTGGACATTATATGAAGGACTGTCCCAAGCGACGCAGGTTGGACTTTCTACATTAATCTCACTCACAAACCAAAACTAAATGTTTTAACTTTAACTTCTGTTCAGTAAAGAAGAGGAATGGGCTACAATACATGTTTGTTAGGTAATGTAAAGCCTTGAAATGATCCAATTCTCATCTAGGCTCCATGTTCGTAAATAGCAGTGTATAGTACAGTCCCAAGGCCATCCCTATTCTATAGTTGCTCTTTATCACAGTCAGGAATTTTACCTTGTTCCTCTCTTTGCGGAGCACAACTTATATTCATAGCTTTCATTAACTTTTAAGATGATTCACTTGGTACAATATATATATATATCATCACTTTCCTAAAATAATGGCTAATGTAATCCCCCCCCCCCAAAAAAAACTGCACCAAATACAGAATATATTGTATTTATTAATAATTAATAGCAATAATGATTTTGCATGATCTGTTCAATCGAGGTTGAAGGCCATTTTAGTACTGGTGGCCAGCTTTCTGAGGACATGATTAGGGCAAAAAAATAATGATGTAGGATTGTATTTAAAAAGTATGTCCAATTTGGAAACCCCCTCTAATTTATGATGAAAAGTAATCCATATATTTAGATTAATACTTAAATCAGCAAAATTATGAAGAAATATTGGTGGAATTATGTAAAAAAAAAAAAAAATGTTAATCAAAACGGAAGGGTTATTCAATGAAGGCACCTTTGCACATCTTGGTATTGTCTCAGTCAGATAATTTGGATGATGCTGGAAGGCCTGGAATGACCGAATGTTCCCAGCTGTACATTATTAAGTTAATTGCTTGAATTTCTTGACCAATGTGTACCGTATTTTTACGGCCAAAAGACGCGCCGTATCAAAGGGCACAGCACCAGTTGAGGGTGCTATTTCTGTATTTAATACTTACACTGGGTGCGCCACACTACAAGGCGCGTGTTGGCATGCTAGCTCGCGCATGCTAGCTCGCGCAGGCTAACGGCTGTTAAAAGCAGCATTCAGACTGGTCAGTGATGTCATGGCAACACATCTAATTGACTACGTCAGGGGAGGGATGTCACTGGTCACCACACTCCTTAGAGCAGGGGTGCTCACACTTTTTCAGCATGCGAGCTACTTTCAAAATGACTGAGTCAAAATGATCTATCCACTACAAAAATGCAAAACATCTATTTATTTTCAAATGTATTAAGGATTATTTGTACGTACAATGTATGTTGATGTACCTTACATAACCAAATGAGCCAATATTGCAAAACACACATAATTAACTATTAACATTTTTTAAATTAACTGAGTTTACTTTGATGACTTGCACTGAATTGAATCAGCCAGGGATGCATAGTCCGGACAGTAGCTGCTGATAGCCAGCCTCAAACACACTTCCAAATGTTCATCAGTCATGGTGGAACGGTATTTGGACTTAATGATCTTCATGTAAGAAAAGGCTGACTCACATAAATAAGTGGAGCCGAATAATGCAGTCAAAGAGATAGCACATTTCCTCATGTTAGGGTACTTTTCCTCCGTGAGTAAGTTCCAGAACTGTCCATGATCTCTCGACTTCAGTTCAATGTCGGTTTGTAGAGTCAAAATCTCATCTTCCACTCCAGAAGAGTTCATGTGAAACAGTGATGCAATGTTTGATGCGAGTGAATCAACCTCAACATCTTCACTTAACACCATGCGAATGAAAACGCACATCTGGGCTGTGTCACTCACATCCGTAGATTCGTCCAACTGCAGTGAGAAAAATTCACAATTTCTGATGTCCGTCCACATTTGCTGGGTTAAATCCTCGGCCATGGCATCACAGCGACGTGTAACTGTATGTCTTGACAACTGCAGAGCTTTGATTGAAGATAATATCTCTGCCTTATTTTTAAAGTCCCGGAACAATGAGTCAGCTGCTTCAACGAATGCCTCTTTTACCATCTCTCCTTCTTGGAAGGACTTCTTGTTTTTAACAATGGCGTGACACACCCGGAACGATGCTTCGGTGGCCGCCTTCGCTTTTGAAGTATGTTGTGTGAAAAATGACTGCTGTCTTGTCAACTGGGATTTTAGTTCATTCACCTTTCTCTGTCTTAGCTCGCTTTTCGGCGGGAAGTCGTTTTCGTATCTTTCATGAACAGTCCGAAAAAGCCGCTCCACATTTCCCTTCTTTGGTACTGCGATGATAGAATGGCATATGAGGCAAACGCACTTCGAAAATGACATTGTGAATAAAAAGTCCACCTCCCATTCCTTATGGAAGTGATATGTTTTTGCCTTTTTACTTGGTCCAGCTCCTTCACTCATTTTAGTGACCATAAACTTTAGCGAGGGCTTAAAATCTGACACAATTCGCCGACTAGCTTAGCACTTTGCGTCGTTGTTTACGCATGAGCGGTGACCTAAAGGTCAAAGTTCAGTTGTTATCTGACTGGTTGTCCTGTATGTCAATCAAGTAACGGGGATGGATGATAGGCTGACATCGTAAGTTCTGCTGCACTTAGAGCCGTTGTTTGATTTGATTGGTCACCAGAATGGCAACATTCAGTTGTCATCTGAATGGCTGCCTTGTATATTAATCAAGTGACGGCATTGATGCTAGGATGATATTTTTTTATTGTCACGCCGCGATCGACCAGTACCACCTCCGCGATCGACCGGTAGATCGCGATCGACTTAATGAGCACCCCTGCCTTAGAGCAATGATTGGGGGGCGCGGTGCGATGCTGAGGGGGCGCGTGGGCCCCAGGGGAACATGTTTTTTTTGCATAGTTTTGGGACCGAAAAAGGCGATCTCAGACAACGCGAGTTTGAGCTCGTCAAAGGTGTTTGTGCCCCTAGTTCACGCAGTATTGGTTTAAAAAAAAGTGTCCCCCTGTCACGCAGTTCTGATAAAAAAAAAAAAGCGTCGCCCTGGCGCTCGTTGACCCGGAAGTGATTTCTTTCGCCGCTACTTATATGCACCGCGCCAAGCTATCTTGCGCGGCAGCAGAACGGACTTTATTTGAACTCTATATAAGTCCGCGTACAGCAGAAGCAACAAGCTACGTGATGGCAAATGAACGACTCCGTAAACAAGTAGCGTGCTAAACGAGGAGTACTGAAACCAAACGTTATAGTGGGTTGCTTTCCTACGTTGTCATTGGAAAGGTATTTACGGTATCTTGACACACTTGATGTTCAACTCTCTCCTTAACACTGCCTGTTCATTCTCCTCAGCTCCTTGTTCATACAACAGTCATCACTCGCTTGTCTTTTTTCCTCATTTCTCACCGTTGTTTTTCAGCTCATGCGCACCCCGCATAAATACAACACCGGCGTCCGTCACTCACAAGCTGTCACAATACACGCAACACACCACGCGGTTTTCCAGAATGGATTGTAAATCCCACATACCTTTTTGAAAACCCTTCATAATGAGGAAAAACGGTTGAGAAAACAGATCTTCGAAGCGCTTGTGGCAAAGAACACTCCTCGACACTGGCTTGAAGTTCCCTTTCTTTGCCAGAACGAAATTGCTCCATTCATGTGCCCTATTTTCCTATTTTTCTAATTTCGCCACTCAAACAGATGCTTCCCAAATTGCGAATAATGCATCGCCACTCTCATCATTCTGCGAGTGACGTCATTCCCGAAGAATGGAGGAGCTTGCCAATCAAAAGCATTTTCTTTGTTAGGGCATTGCGATGGGTGCAGCAATGAATCTAGGACGTTTGCGTAAAAAAAAACTAACATGAGTATTCTTAAAATAGATTAATTACTCAAAATATGGTGGGTCATTGGTGTACGTCACACTTGGTCTGTTACAGGTTTCACGTTATTCACCCAAGAACAAAATCAAAAAACACTTTTTGAAGAGATTAGATTATAGTTTTCAAATGCACACAGGGACAAAGACCCTTTATTTGCAAGACATCTTTTTGTCTTGACAAAACTAAAATCAAATTTTTGGGCCATAGTGAGCCTCATTAATGTTTGGAGGAAAAAGGGCAAAGTTTGCAAGCCTGAGAACATTACCCCAACTGTGATATACAGGGGTGTTAGCATTATGTTATGTGGTTGTTTTTCTGCAGTCAGGACAGGTGCACTTAAAAAAAATGATGGCATCCTGAAGGAAGAACATTGCGGGAATACTGAAGACATTAGACAGGTAGTTAAAGGTTACATGTAAAATGTGTCATCGCATACTACCAAACTGGTTAAAAAGTGGCTTGAGGATGTTTCGAGTGGATATAAGGCCCTGATCTCAGTCCTATTGAACATTTCTGGGCAGACCTGAAAAGGCATATCAGAATCTGAATCCGAATGCCCTTTATTCTCATTATACTGATTGGGGAGATGTGATGTGACAAATGTGTCTCAATTACACCAGTTCGGTCTGAGCCAAAATTATTGCAAACTAATGCAAAAAGCTTGCGGAAGTACAGTGTATCCAAATGGTTTTACCCAAGTCTTACAGTTAAAAGGCAATGGGACCAAATAATAATCAAACATATGTAAACGTCTGACTGTGAAGAAAGCTACAAAAAATTGTCGAAAAGAATTGGTGCTCATTATACTGGCATCGAGCAAATAATTTGGGTAATCCCAATTGAACTAGAAAAGGAAAAAGTGGGTGTTTTTTCATATATAGTAAACCCCCCTCTATCATAAAGGTTACATTCCAAACACTCAGGCAATAAGTGAACTACTTTTCTGTCAGATACTGTGGGTGAGCTGGATGTGGCCTGCACTCTGTCCTATATAGAATATATAATAATTACTTTTGTCCATTTTTCATCAGAATGAAAAAGAAAGAAAATGACAAGGATGAGGATGTAAAAGATGAAGAGCGGGAGCAAAAAGACCGGCGTTGTTTTCAGTGTGGGGACACTGGTCATGTCAGGAGAGAATGCCCTGAATATCGCCTTCTAAAGCAGAGGACGGCCGCGGCATCAGGTAACTATCACTATACACTGCCCTCCATAGTTATTGGAACCCCCTGATTAAGATGCTCTTTCGTTTCTAATAAATTGAGTTGTGTCTCAACAATATAGAACCAAAATAAAGAGGAAAATCAAACCTTTAATTGAAGTGCATTTATTCAGTGGGAGAATTATTTGCCATCAAATTACGTGTTCCATAATTATTAACACCTCTGATGAGTTAATACTTTGTACAACCCCTTGCCAACAAAACAGTATTTAATCTCCTACAAAGTTTCATAAGATGGGAGAGTCCTCTCTTCTGCACTGTGCTCTTTAGTTTACTCCACAGGTTTTCAATGGGGTTGAAGTTTGAGAACTGAGATGGCCATGGGAGGAGTAGTATTTGGTGTCTGAACCATTTCTACAATTTTCAGCATGAGAGTATGCTTCTGCAGTAAAAATTGTAAAGCTTGGGCGATATGACAATATATTTGTCGCCTTTTTTCCCCTCATCGTGTCTGTCAAACAATGAACAATAAAAATGACAGCAGCCGAAGGTGGCATACTGAACATCAACCCATGGGAGTGACTCATGATACGTCTTCATTATACGTCACAATCTTATGGTGTAAAATTAAATTTAACAGTCAATGAAAATGAAAGCAACACTTAAAATAACTTTCAATTTTTGTTGATTATGGTGGCGCCATATGGACAATAGCGGTTTAGCATGCCACATTTTCCATGTGGACCAGCGCATAGTCTTGTGAAATCTTCTGCATTTCTGTTTCCAGTGGCTTTGTGACGGATACGTAACAAAGAGGTAATGAATCTAATCGTGTCCAAACAATATAAGGTGCTGAAAATTAACATTTAACTTTGGGTTTGACGCAATGACGAGTTAAGAGTCTTGAAGCAGATAAGTAATATGTCATGTTGGATAATTTCTCAGTAGACTTACAAATCCTGGCATGAAGGTGCTCCAGTGCTTGCATTCCGACCCTGTACAAGTTACACAATTATACAGTTTAGTCTCTCAGGGAAACTTTGTATTTCCTCTTCTGTTATAATTCTATTATTAGGATTCTGCATTGAGAATTATACATAGCTCACATTTATTACGAAAATTACCCTAAGTGAGTCTGTGACTGTCATTTTTGAATGACAAAAAGGATTTTGGTCATTCAAAAATGACCGTGACAAAGAGACAGTAAACCAGAGGTCTTACAGGAACCAAACTGGATATATCGCACTTTTTATTTTTTATTTTTTTTATGCAGACAGTACTTTAGAGTTTGTTGTGTGGCTGGTCGTGTCTGTGATACTGCATACTTTCAAGATGATGGCTTTATATTGCTACGATGTAAATTTACAATAGCTAGCATGAGCGGTTTGATTTTTGATTTGAACATGGAAAGCTATTTTCTAACCCTACAGGAACAAAGCCAAGGCAGCGTCAGTCAGAAATCCGTCCTCATCTGCGCTCACGCCATCAAGTGAAAGTTGATCATTGACTGTCCTTTTACGCGGGGAGGCTCCCCTCTTTTTTTTTTTTTTGTCTCCTTGGACAAAACCTTTCATTTCTCAATTGTTTTGCACCTTCTGCTATGACAGCAGTAATCGCGCGTAGACGTTAGATTCAACTTCCGACTTTGTAACCAATTGGATAAGGGGGAAGTGACTAATGCCGTAATGCAGGCAGCACATTTGTAGTTTTGTGTGGCGAATAAGATACACTTCTCATATGTATCGTTCTCACGTAGGAAGTATGGGTCGTAATTAACAGAGGAAGCGACAGAAAAGCCATACTAATTGCTAAAATGAGCTAATCTTACCGTCAAAGACGTTAAGTACTTGGGTGACTGAGTACGCTTAACAGAGGTCTCGCTGGATCCGTCTTAAAGTGGAGCAGAACCAACTCGGGACAAAATAGCGTGCTATTTAATACGTTTTTTTTTAAAACTGCAGCCCAATCCTTTTTTTTTGTTAGCTTTTTTCCTCACACAGTGTGAACCAGTGTGTACAATTAGATTTTTCCTCTTTTCCCATATTTGAGCTGAGCCTCTTTCGTATGTGGATATAAATCAGATATGTATGCGATGTGCCTGCAGTATGAATGCACATCCGGACACAACACCCCACACCACATACACCACACATTAAAGTACATTTTCTGTACTTTTTGTGCTTGTATTTTTTGTGTTACACTACATTTATAATGTGTTAGAAAAGTGTTTCAAGTTAAAAAAAAATATTAATTAAAAACAAAAAATGAATATGGTCTCTTATTTTGGGGATTTTCAACCAAACATTTTCACCCACAACAAAATGGAATCACTATAACACTAACTGCCATTTAACTTCTATTCTGCCCTCTTATTTCTCATCAGCTCCTCACATAGTACGGTCTTTGGTGAGTTCTCAGTCGATCAATGGCTCCCAGGTAACGCCAGACTGTCCTGGAAGGGCCAGGCTACCCTCGGAGAGCGTGAGTAGCACCAAATTTTATACTGGGTTGATACAGCTGCAATACAAGCACTGCGCACGCACACACACAGGCACACCCACAGAACTAATAGTTGCCCTCTTCAAGATGCATTAAAAAAATAACATGCAGCAAAAAAACAAAACTATATTTACATAATTGCTTTGTTTCAAACACGACACCCATTTTCACTAACAGTCACTGCAATTAAATTAAATGCTAATTTTGTCATCCACTGTGACTGTCGTTTACACTGTGCATTATACAATATTTCTCATGCATATATTGTACAGTGAGGGGAAAAGTAATTGGGCATCAACCAATTGTGCAAATCATCCCACTTAAAGAGGATGAGAGAGGTCTGTAATTTTCATTGTTGGTACAATAGCAACCGTGAGTGACGAGATGCCCCCCAAAAATCCAGTAATTCACATTGTAAGATTTTTAAACTATCAGTATAATCTTGCAGAAAATAGGAAATTTAACTAATCACTTTGAAATGTAACCATGGTTGGCTATGAGAGGTAAAATATTTCCTGTAGTTCTTCACCAGGTATGCTCTTATTGTAAGTTATTTTGGCCCACTTTTCCATGCAGATCGTTTCTAGATGTGTCATTTTTTAGTGCTGTTACTGGGCAACATGGACATTCAACTCAAGTGACAAATTTTCTAATGGGTTGATGGGAGACTAGTTAGGCTACACTAGGATCTTGCAATGCTTCCTTCCATCTTCAATGCTCTTTCAAAGGAAGGGTATTTTTTATTTTTTTTTACCAAAAATCTCAGGATACATGTCCCCATTCATCTCGTGTGTTGAATTGTTGAAATAGAATCCTAGAGTTTTCTCTTTGAGCATCCTGATTTGAGTTCATTCTAAAGTTAGCTCAAGAGAAAATGCGTTGATTTTAGGCTTAGGTTTCCGACATATTTCAAACATCCATCCATCCATCCATTATCCATCCATTATCCGCCGCTTATCCGGGGTCGGGTCGCGGGGGCAGCAGCTTCAGCAGGGAAGCCCAGACTTCCCACTCCCCAGCCACATCTTCCAACTCTGCCGTAGGGATGCCCAGGCGTTCCCAGGCCCGCCGGGAGACGTAGTCTCTCCAGCGTGTCCTGGGTCGTCCTCTGGGCCTCCTGCCGGTGGGACATGCCCGGAACACCTCACCAGGGAGGCGTCCAGGAGGCATCCTAAACAGATGCCCGAGCCACCTCATCTGGCTCCTCTCTATGTGGAGGAGCAGCGGCTCGACACTAAGTCCGTCCCGGATGGCCGAGCTTCTCACCCTCTCTCTAAGGGAGAGCCCAGACACCCTGCGGAGGAAACTCATTTCGGCTGCTTGTAGCCGAGATCTTGTTCTTTCAGTCGCGACCCACAGCTCGTGACCATAGGTGGGGTTAGGAACGAAGATCGACCGGTAAATCGAGAGCTTCGACTTCTGGCTCAGCTCTCTCTTCACCACAACAGACCGATACAGCGTCCGCATCACAGCGGAGGCTGCACCGATCAGCCTGTCGATCTCTCGCTCCATCCTCCCCTCATTCGTAAACAAGACCCCAAGATACTTAAACTCCTCCACTTGGGGCAGGATCTCCTCCCCGACCTGGAGAGGGCACTCCACCCTTTTCAGACTGAGAACCATGGTCTCCGATTTGGAAGTGCTGATCTTCATCCCAACCGCTTCACACTCGACTGCGAACCGCTCCAATGAGAGTTGGAGATCACGGCTTGACGAAGCCAACAGTACCACATCATCTGCAAAAAGCAGAGCTGAAATACTGAGGTCACCAAACCGGATCCCCTCAACGCCCCGACCGCGCCTAGAAATTCTGTCCATAAAAGTTATGAACAGAATCGGTGACAAAGGGCAGCCTTGGCGGAGTCCAACCCTCACTGGAAACGAATCCGACTTACTGCCTGCAATGCGGACCAAACTCTGACATCGGTGGTACAGGGACCCAACTGCCCGTATCAAGGGGCTCGGTACCCCGTACTCCCGAAGCACGCTCCACAGAACTCCCCGTGGAACACGGTCGAACGCCTTCTCCAAGTCCACAACACACATGTAGACTGGTTGGGCGAACTCCCATGCACCCTCAAGGACCCTGTAGAGAGTGTAGAGCTGGTCCACTGTTCCACGGCCAGGACGAAAGCCGCACTGCTCCTCTTGGATCTGAGATTCAACCTCCCGACGGACCCTCCTCTCCAGTACCCCTGAGTAGACCTTACCAGGGAGGCTGAGGAGTGTGATTCCTCTATAATTGGAGCACACCCTCCGGTCCCCCTTCTTAAAAAAGGGGACCACCACCCCGGTCTGCCAATCCAGAGGCACAGTCCCCGATGTCCACGCAATGTTGTAGAGGCGTGTCAACCATGACAGCCCTACAACATCCAGAGCCCTAAGGAACTCCGGGCGGATCTCATCCATCTCCGGGGCCTTGCCACCGAGGAGCTTGTTAACCACCTCGGTTACTTCAGCCCCCGAGATAGGTGAGTCCACCACAGAGTCTTCCGGCTCTGCTTCTGCTGGAATTGAGGAGGTCTTCGAAGTATCTCCCACCGACTCACAACGTCCCGAGTCGAGGTCATCTCCACTATAAATAGTGTTGGTGGTGCACTGCTTCCCTCTCCTGAGACGACGGATGGTGGACTAGAATTTCTTCGAAGCCGTCTGGAAGTCGTTTTCCATGTCCTCACCGTACTCCTCCCACGCCAGAGTTTTTGCTTCGGCAACCACCGAAGCCGTATTCCGCTTGGCCAGTCGGTACCTGTCAGCTGCCTCCGGAGTCCCACAGGCCAGAAAGGCCCGATAGGACTCCTTCTTCAGCCTGACAGCATCCCTTACCGCCGGTGTCCACCAGCGGGTTCGAGGGTTGCCGCCACGACAGGCACCGACCACCTTACGTCCACAGCTTCGATCAGCTGCTTCAACAATGGAGGAACGAAACATGGTCCACTCAGACTCAATGTCCCCCGCCTCCCCCGGTACGTGGGCAAAGTTCTGCCGGAGGTGGGAGTTGAAACTCTTTCTGACAGGGGATTCTGCCAAGCGTTCCCAGCGGACCCTCACAATACGTTTGGGTCTGCTGGGTCGGACCGGCATCTTCCCCCAACATCGGAGCCAACTCACCACCAGGTGGTGATCAGTTGACAGCTCCGCCCCTCTCTTCACCCGAGTGTCCAAAACATGCGGCCGCAAATCCGATGACACGACTACAAAGTTGATCATCGAACTGCGGCCAAGGGTGTCCTCGTGCCAAGTGCACATATGAACACCCTTATGTTTGAACATGGTGTTCGTTCTTGACAATCCATGACGAGCACAGAAGTCTAGTAACAGAACACCGCTCGGGTTCAGATTGGGGGGGCCATTCCTCCCAATCACGACCTTCCGGGTCTCACTGTCATTACCCACGTGAGCATTGAAGTCCCCCAGCAGAACGAGGGAGTCTCCAGGGGAACCCTCTCCAGCACACCCTCCAAAGACTCCAAAAAGGGTGGGTACTCTGAACTGCTGTTTGGTGCATAAGCACAAACAACAGTCAGCACCCATCCCCCCACCTCAAGGCGGAGGGAGGCTACCCTCTCGTTCACTGGGGTGAACCCCAGTGTACAGGCGCCAAGTCGGGGGGCAATAAGTATGCCCACACCTGCTCGGCGTCTCTCACCTTGGGCAACTCCAGAGTGGAAGAGTGTCCAACCCCTCTCAAGAGGACTGGTACCAGAGCCTAAGCTGTGTGTGGAGGTGAGCCCGACTATATCTAGTCAGAATTTCTCTGCCTTGCACACCAGCTCAGGCTCCTTCCCCGCCAGAGAGGTGACATTCCATGTCCCAAGAGCTAGTTTCTGTAGCCGGGGATCAGAGCGCCAAGGTCCCTGCCTCTTGCCGCTGCCCGACTCACATTGCACCCCACCCCTTTGGCCCCTCCCACAAGTGGTGAGCCCATGGGAAAGGGGACCCACGTTGCCTTTTCGGGCAGTGCCCGGCCGAGCCCCATGGGTGCAGGCCCGGCCACCAGGCGCTCGCCGACGAGCCCCATCTCCAGGCCTGGCTACAGAGGGGGGCCCCGGTGACCCGCGTCCGGGCAAGGGAAATCGTGGTCCAATAATTTTGAGCATCATAAGGGGGTTTGGTGAGCCGTGCTTTGTCTGGACCCTCACCGAGGACCTGTTTGCCATGGGTGACCCTACAAAGGGGCAAAAGCCCCCGACAACTTAGCTCCTAGGATCATTGGGACACGCAAACCCCTTCACCACGGTAAGGTGACGGCTCGCGGGGGGCATTTCAAACATATCAAATTAATATTTTTTTATATTATTTTCAGAATATGACTATATACCGTATTTTCGTGACCATAAGGCACACTGAGTTAAGGGGCCCAGTCTTCGTTGTGTGTGCTATTTCTGTTTTAACACATACACAGGGCACACCGCACTATCCGGCGCATGCTAGCTCGCGTATGTAGCTCGCATTTTGAGAAAGACGGCTGAGAAAGTCCAAACTATGTTAGTCACGTAACATTACCAGTCCCACAGGTGCTAAAGCATCTTTAATGTCAATTCTGCGTTGCATTGTAGTCTCAAACCTTACCAGCAGGGGCTGCTAACATGCACTGTGAAAAGGCAGTCAGGTGTGTGAGCAAATACCACGTGTCCAGATGTATGGATTTCAGACTACCATATTTTCACGACCATAAGGTGCACTTTAAAGTCCCAAATAATCCCTGAATCACATGGGGCACCCTGTAATTCAACGCGCCTTGTGTAAAGACTGAGACCCATAGATCTATACACGTGCCCTTCTTTTGAGCCTGATGCCCATAAAGGCATTTCAGAGTGCATGTTAGCACACCCTGCTGGTTAAAGGGGTGCTCATTACGTCGATCGCGATCGACCAATCAATCGCGAAGGTAATATGGGTAGATCGCATGACATTAAAAAAAAGACGTCAGCCTATCATTATCCGTCATGTGATTGATACAGGGCACCCAGTCAGATGACACCTGATTTTTTTTTTTGTTTGTTTTTTTGCGACACATAGGTCACCATGCATGCGCAAACAACGGTGCTAAGTGCAGCACAAATAACAAGCTAGCGAGTTAGTTACCTCCAATTTTAAGCCCTCGTTTTATTCTCTTGAACTCAAGGGGGGTATAAACATGAGTGGGGGTGCTGGACCAAGTAAGAAGACAAAAACGCATCACTTTAATACGGAATGGGAAGAGGAGTTGTTTTTAACAATGACATTTTCGAAGTGTGTCATCTGTCAGTCTGCCATCGCAAATACCAAAGAAGGGAAATGTGGAGCGGGATTTTCGGACTGATACCGACTTTCCGCCGAAAAGCGAGCTGAGGAAGAGAAAGGTGAAGGAATTAAAAAGCCAGTTGTCAGGACAGCAGTCATTTTTCAGACAACTTACTTGAAAAGCGAAAGCCGCCATCGAGATTGGCTACATCTACATTGCACAAAAAATCTCTCTCTCTCTCTCTCTCTCTCTCTCTCTCTCTCTCTCTCTCTCTCTCTATCTATCTATCTCTCTCTCTATCTCTCTCTCTATCTCTCTCTCTATCTATCTCTCTATCTATCTATATATCTATCTATATATCTATATATATATATATATATATATATATATATATATATATATATATTTGCATTTTTATAGGAGGTAGATCATTTTGCCTTGGTCATTTTATAAGGAGCTCGCATGCTGAAAAAGTGTGAGCACCCCCGACATAAAGGATAAAAACTACGACGACTCATTGTAATATTTTCAGGCTATGATTATTGCATTTTTATCTCGTTTTCGTGCCAAAGCAGTCATGGTCCACAAAGAAAAAGCCATATTAGGAGTGCTGTCTATATTTTGGGGATACTTAAAGATACCATATAACATTTTTATAAAACTATATAGCTCAGGAAAAAAGTCCAAAATGAAAGGTTGAGTCACTTTTTGGATTTAACTCATTGCAGGTATTTTGGGGCCTGTTTATTAACCCCCATCAGCAAACATGCACGCTGCGCATGTAGTCAGTAAAGCAGGTGTCTGTCAGTGCTCAGTCTGTTGGTATTTCAACCCCTTCGTGCCGATTACATTGACGGACGAAAACCCACTTCGGCCTTTGCTTAAGCTGTCATCTTTTTTTAAAAGTGTCCCTTCCTCTGCAAAAATCCCTCCACCACGATGAGGTGGCAGCTCAAAAACTGGGCGGCATTGTGAATGAAAATTGTTTTTCAAACATTGTTTTAAATTGAATTTTATTTATTACCTTTAAATTTTCTGTTACATAATACCAAGACATAAGGTAGACACCGCATCTGTATGGTCATTGTTTTCCACCAAATGAATGCCACTGGACACCCAAAACAAAACCTGCAGTCACAGGATTGTTCTGCAATGTGTGCTTAATCAGTAATGTCTTTTAAAGAACATTTAAAGTTGAATGGGCAGTAATTGTTTAAATTTGACCTAGAGTGTGTGAGAGCGCGATGGGAGTTAGAATGTATGATGTGTAATGTGTGTTTTTTTCCTCCTCTCTTTAGTCAGACAGTCGCCAAACTCCACCCTATTCTCCACAGCCCACAGCTGTGTCTCAAAATTCCCCGCAGTCCTCCAGTTCTCCTAAGCCCTCCCAAAATAAAACCATTTCTATAGGTCCCCAGAAACAGCCTGCTCACCCCCAGGTCCCACTTT